>NW_008678296.1:1336-1657 GCF_000695815.1 Acanthisitta chloris | reverse complement strand
AAATGGTCCTGAGATACCTCTGACCAACCAAAAAACCTAATCGAGGTCCAAAATGGTCTTGAGATATCTTCAACCAATCAAAAAATCCAATCAAGGCCGAAAATGGTCTTGAGATATCTCCAACCTATCAAAAAATCCAACCAAGATCCAAAATGGTCCTGAGATACCTCCAACCAACCAAGGAAACCCAACCAAGGAACCCAACAGGGTCCAAAATGGTCCTGAGATACCTCTGACCAATCAAAAAATCCAACCAAGATCCAAAATGGTCTTGAGACATCTCCAACCAATCAAAAAATCCAACCAAGATCCAAAATGGTC
>NW_008678296.1:0-1250 GCF_000695815.1 Acanthisitta chloris | reverse complement strand
ACCAAGGAAACCCAACCAAGGAAACCCAACCAAGGAAACCCAACCAAGGAAACCCAACCAAGGAAACCCAACCAAGGAAACCCAACCAAGGAAATCCAACCAAGGAAACCCAACCAAGGAAACCCAACTAAGGAACCCAACAGGGTCCAAAATGGTCTTGAGATATCTTCTACCAACCAAGGAACTCAACCAAGGAACCCAACAAGCACTTCCAAGAGCAACAGGACCAGGTCTGGAAGAACATCAGATCCATCTCCAAGAGCTCCAGATCCCTCCCCAGTAGCTCCCAGTGCTCCCAGTGCCCGCGTTACCATCAGGGTGTCCTTGGGGAAGAGGTTCCTGCTGGGTGCCCGCGGCGTCCCCCCGGCACTGCTCTGCTCCTGGGGCGCCGGGCCGCGCCGGAACCAGCTGCTGATGGCCCAGATGATGAAGATCCTGCGGTGGGAGGAGGAGGAGAAGGTCAAGTGGGATCAGCTCAACCTCTGGGAGGGTCAGCAGGAGGTCCAGGATGGTCAACTGAGCCAATGGGATGGCCAGAATCAATGGGATGGTCAACTGAGCCAATGGGATGGTCAGAACCACTGGGATGGTCAACTGAGCCAAGGGGATAGCCAGAACCAATGGGATGGTCAGCTGAGCCAATGGGAGGGTCAGAATCAATGGGATGGTCAACTGAGCCAATGGGATGGTCAACTGAGCCAAGGGGATGGTCAACTGAGCCAAGGGGATAGTCAACAGAGTCCAATGGGAGGGTCAGAATCAATGGGATGGTCAACTGAGCCAATGGGATGGCCAGAACCAATGGAATGGTCATCTGAGCCAATGGGATGGTCAACTGAGCCAAGGGGATGGTCAACTGAGCCAAGGGGATGGTCAACTGAACCAAGGGGATGGGCAGAACCAATGGGATGGTCAACTGAGCCAAGGGGATGGTCAATTGAACCAATGGGATGGTCAACTGAGCCAAGGGGAGGGTCAGAACCATTGGAATGGTCAACTGCAGCTCTGGGATGGTTATCAAGACCTCTGGGATAGTCACCTGGACTACTGGGAGGGTCAAACCAATGGGATGGTCAACTGAATCATTGGGATGGTCATCAAGACCTCTGAGATGGTCACCTGGCCCACTGGGATGGTCAAACCATTGGGAGGGTCAAACCATTGGGATGGTCAAATCATTGGGATGGTCACCTGGACCATTGGGATGGTCAAACCACTGGGATGGTCAAACCACTGGGATGGTCAAACGA
>NW_008678295.1:0-1764 GCF_000695815.1 Acanthisitta chloris | reverse complement strand
TTTGTCACCAATCATCACTCCCAAGTCTTTCTCTCATGGCTACTCTCAGTGTCTTCTCCCCCAGCCTATAGGTGTGTCTGGGACTGCCTAGGGGGAGGATCTTGCACTTGGCTCTGTTGAACAAAGTGGTTGTGCGTTTCCCTTCAGTTTGATTTGATTTTCTCTGTCTCTTAAACAAACTGTGATTACTTCTGAAAGTGAGGAATTTAATACCTACCAAAGGTGTAGTGGAAGGAGAACAGTGAGTGAGCCGTGGTTTGTGGATAACTGGTGTGTTTCTGTCACCCAGAGCAGGAGACTGAGCTCAGAAATTGCCTTTTGGGTCTGATCTTTGTTCAGCCTCCCTAAGAGCAGCTGTAAAATGGCTCAAACCAAAACTCTGTCCAGCAGGACCAAGAGTACAGGGTAAGGAAAGGGGACAAGCACACACTCAGTGGGATCAGTGGGTTTTAACCTCCCTCTCAGGAGAACTTGATCTAAATGTCTAAAACATTTTAATGAACTCTGAAAAAGTCTTTACAAATGAAAAAAATCCAGGTTTCTGATGGTTTGGAGCATCCAGACTGCATTTAACAGACTCTGAAGCAACATAGCCCAGTGGTATGAGTTTTGGGGTGATGGGAACTGCTCAGAATTCCATCGGGTACTAACTACAAGTCCAAGCCTGGAGTTGTGTGAACTGTGTGCAGGGTGGCTTTGGTGTGTCCCTCAGCTCATCCTTTCAGCTCCCTCCTCTCCTTGGTAGCACTTCCTTTTCCCTCCTTCTCCTGGTCTGAATGTGTCAGTGAAGGGGGAGGGCAGGCAATTTAGGAGGGAGTAATTATACACTACAAAGGCATTGCAAATGATTGAATAATTGTGTAATCAAGTTACTTTAAGTCATGTATTATGTTCCTGAGAGAGAGAAATTGCTCTTGCCTAAATATAGCATTTTAAAAAGGGAACACACACTCTGTTTGGAAGCTGCACTCTGGAGCTGCTGAAGCTCTTCTAAAAGAAACAATAAAGAAAGTGGTAAAGTGCTGGTCTTGCTGTCTTAAAAATTGCAACTGATCTTGGCCTCATCAAAGCAAATAGTTTGCTTAATATGGCAACTGAAGTAGGCAACAAAGTCACTTCTGTCCTGTCAGCAGAGATGGAGTCTAACTTAGTCCTAAAACAGGCAATGTGACCTCTGGTATCAAGGAAGGATTGGGAGAGGGGTGAGGAGGAACTTTGAATGAGGTATGGAGGGACAGGACAAGGGGGAATGGCTTCCCACTAACATTTTACGGCAGCTGATGGAGCTGGGGAGGCTCATCCTGGAGCAAAGGAGGCTCAGGGAGAACCTTCTCACCCTCTCCAACTCCCTGCCAGGAGGTGCAGCCAGGTGGGGTCAGGCTCTGCTCCCCGTAGCAAGGGACAGGCTGATAGGAAACAGCCTCAAGTTACAACAGGGGACATTCAGGTTGGATAATAGGGATAATTCCTTCATGAAAAGGACTGTCCAGCCCTGGTACAGCTGCCCAGGGCAGTGGTGGAGTCACCATCCCCACAGGGATTTAACAGCTGTGTGGATGTGGCCCTTGGGGCCATGGTTAGTGGTGGCCTTAAGGAGCTTTTCAACCTAAAAGATTTTGTGATCCTGTGACAACGTGGAGCAACGTTTGCCTCAGACATGGAAGTATCTGAACACATGGGTCAGGGAACTGGGAGAAACAACTTGAATGGCATTTGTAAGTGCAAAAAGAGCAAATAAGGGATAAAACCAGCCCAACTTTAGCC
>NW_008678294.1:0-6185 GCF_000695815.1 Acanthisitta chloris | reverse complement strand
ATTCTGTGATTCATTCTATGACTCTGTGATTGTGTGATTCTATAATTCTGTGATTCTATGATTTTGTGATTCTATGATTCTATGACTTTATGATTCTATGATTCTGTGATTCTATGATTCTATGACTTTATGATTCTATGATTCTGTGATTCTATGATTCTATGACTTTATGATTCTATGATTCTGTGATTCTATGATTCTATGACTTTATGATTCTATGATTCTGTGATTCTATGATTCTATGACTTTATGATTCTATGATTCTGTGATTCTATGATTCTATGACTTTATGATTCTATGATTCTGTGATTCTATGATTCTATGACTTTATGATTCTATGATTCTGTGATTCTATGATTCTATGACTTTATGATTCTATGATTCTGTGATTCTATGATTCTATGACTTTATGATTCTATGATTCTGTGATTCTATGATTCTATGACTTTATGATTCTATGATTCTGTGATTCTATAACTCTATGATTTTATGATTCTGTGACTCCATGATTCTCTGATTCTCTGATTCTGCCCTTTGCTGTCACTGGGAGGGCAGTGACACTCCTCAGGTATGTTGCTCCAAGCCTGTTTAGCTGTTCCAGCCAAGTTGACCTATTCCCATCAGTGTGATCACATTCTCTGTTGAGCACAGGGTGCTGGAATTGAGCCTGCAGCCAGTGCTGCCTGCAGAAAACACATCCTGGGAGTGAGGTCTGGCTGGTGGAGGCAGTCTGAGGTCAGCTGGAGAGAGCCTGAGGACAGGAATCTGTGCCAAGCCCCGAGGGTGATCCCCCCTGCAGCCTCCCAGTGAGCTGCAGGAGTTGGGATTTATGAAGGACCCACATTTTTGCAATGTCTTGGACCTGCTGTGTTAAGATTCCTCCAGACATACATGAAATACACCAAGAGCTCTGTATTTACCAGGCTGCACTTTTCTGTCATCATCAGCACTGGACATAAATCAGTTGGACAGACTTGGCTATGAAAGGTATGATTGGAAGCTCATCTGGCTCCTTTCACTGTCCCTGTGCCAAGGCCTCAGTGCCCTGCTGTGCTGGACTCTGTGCCAGATGAACATTGTACTCACTGTCTTTGGTGGTCATCACCTCTAAGTGAGGAGAAACACAGCAAGAAAGCACATGAAGAGGATCCATGTCACTAAATTGATGTATGGCAAAGCATCTCAGCACCTTTTTTTGGGCTCTTCCTCTGCAAAATCAGAGCATTTCAGGTCACTATCAGCATCATTTCAACAGCTGAACAGTCTCAGTTTGGTTCTTTCTGAAGACCTTTGGACAAGTTTAAACCTCAGTTTATAAAATTGGCTTTGTACAACCTACTTGAATAGAAAAACTTCCCACAGTGCTCAGAGGTCAATAGCATCAAGCCAAAACTGTTGGTGTTTCTGTCAGAAAATCCAGAGATATTTAAACCCTCAGATTCCTTGTTCTTGGTCTCTAAATGGAGAGTTTGTGAGAGGTGCCAGATGAGAAGGTCTGGGAGAATGAACCCTTGTGTTTATTCATAAGGTTCCTTCCTTTCCTGATCTCCAGGAATGGGAATCCAGTCAGGAATTAACTGACTCTACAGTCTGTGCTGGACAGTATCAGTTGCAATAGGTTTTCCTTATTTAGTTGTTGATTTTTTTTTACAGTAAAGCCACACTGCTGCTTGGTCTTAGATCTGCTGAACTCATTTTGTCTAACATCAGAAGGATTTGACTCTCAAAATCTCCTAGCTCAGTGCAAGTCAAGCAGCCAGATGAGCTTCCCCTGCTTTCCTGCTGTCAGCTATGTCCAGCATTGCTAAATCTCTTGACTAAATCCTCTTCTATGATGTGGCCACATAAAAGGGGGTGGGGGGGAAGCATTCCAAGGACATTTACTCACCAGCAGATTTGAAACATCAAAACCAGAGTGGTTTTTTTAGGCTGTACAGTTTCTCCAAGCCAAAGCAGACAGAGGTGGTTGCAAAACTTCTCCTGATATTACTGTGAAAGGAATTTAATAAAGAATAACAGCAACCATGCAAAGGCTCCCAGCAAGATAAAAATTCTCCTTGATCTGCTGATAGGAAGGAATCTATGAGAGTGGCAGATCAAAGGGAGAACAAAGGCCAAACCTTGGAATAACAAAAGCAGTTACGTCTCCTCTTCTCCATCACTCCCTAAAGTTCTATCTCCTTCCTATGTTCTTTTGGGGGTAAAATTTTTCCTCTAGGAAATAACATGCAGAAATTCAACGTTTCAAATTACACAATAACCTCTGGAAATTAAGGAAAAAGAGGCAGATTGTTTTTCATAATGTTTCTTGGAGGCTCCACATCTTTCAGTTGCTTATCAGCCCTTGAAATACAAGGCACGAAATCTCTAGCACCATTAGGACCAAAAGGTTATCAGCATGTAAATACCTGAGCTGGAAAGACATGTTTGAGAAAGAACAGATAACATTTTAAACATACTTAAAGCCTGTATTCCTTTCCAGCTTTTAGCCCAATTTCACCTGAACTTTCACAAGTCAAGGTGTGCTTCTAATAACCCAACAGATAAAAGCAGGTTTATCTCAGCTCAAGAGCAATAGAAGCAGCACTGGGATCACCTCTGCTATTTGCTTTTTTATTTTTTTTTTATTTTGTTAGAAAGTGAGAGGATTTTAATAAAGAGGTTTTAAACATGAATCTGAGAATGGGAGACTAGTGGGTCAGTGGTCACAGGGCACCTCTAAGAACAAGAGGTTTATGTGATCTTTAACAAGGAAATTGAGGCAAAAGACATGGATGTGGTTTTTTTTCCTGCACAGTGGCAAAATGAGAGAGAAATTTGAGGATTTCTGATTCTCAGGAGTAACCATTAGACAATATCAATTCTTAGAAGACCATAATTTCTACCTGGAAAGGAATATCAGCCTAGAGGCCAAGATTTCATGCCAAAATAGGTGAATATATAAAAAGGCCAAAGGATATTTTCAAGTAAGGCAGAGAAAGAAAGAAGCTCCCAAAGGATTTTCTCCTTATGTGAGGTAAATGCCTTGATGTTAAGAACTGGTGGGAGTGGTTTGGTTTGGAAAGGAACACAAGAGAAAGCTCTGCTGCTGATTGAAGTGCTGGATAGACCATGTAGGATTTGGGAATGCTTGAGGAACTGGAAGCTTTGCTGCTCAAACTGGTCTTAGGGTGACAGAGGCTCCAGGAGCTGGTCCATAAGAGCTGTTTGAGTCAAGAACTAATCAACTTCCAAACCCACTTTGCTCTGCTGTCTCCAGCAGCTTCAGACAGCAAGGGCAGGACTTGGTGTATGAAATGTGGGTGTTTGGAGCAGCATCACCTCTATCTTGGCTGTCTTCAATTTCCAGTGCTGGGACTGCAGTGTGCAGAGAGAGCAGAGCCCAGGGCACCATCCATCTGACCTGGAGAAGGTCAGGTCTGGTCAAATTACCAACTGTATTGACCACACAACCACTTAGATGAAGGTGGTTACAACCCAAGAGCAGTTCCCCTTCAAAACCTGGAGCATCCTGATCCTTGGTGTAATTTGGCCTCACCCAAACAACTACAAACTGCCACAAGGAGAGAGCAGAGTCTTCACAGACCACCCAGAACCCATGAGTGTAGCACAACTGGTTTAACTTATAGCCTAGAGAACCATCTCAAGCCACAGGGAAGTGAGACTGACTTCAGTTCACCTTTTCCCCCTCCCCTTCCATCCCTGCAGAAGTGGAGAAACTGATCCCCAGATGAGGCTGATCAAAATCCTGCTCCTAAATCATCACTCAGCTGAGTGTGTCCTGATTTGCACAAGTTTCTTATAAAGGCAAGACTTGGGGAGATCATGTGCTGCTGATGCTTATAGACCAGTGCAGAACTGATCCCTGTGGTAAATCCCTTCCTTTCTTGCCCAGTCAACTTTCCTAGTATGTCTCATAAATCTCTGCTTGGAAAAGCTCACAGGTTAGTATTTTATCTCTGGTATGTGCTACCCCATGTTTTCCCCACTCACAGCATCTTAGCCTCACACAGGTGGGGAGAAAGCAAAATAAACATTATCAAACAAGGCCATCAAATATTTAATGTAGAGGTTTCTGAGTGCTTCAGGATGAGTGGAACTGTTTAGATATCAGATGTTCTCCTGCCAGGTCAAATGAAGCAATGCTGAGTAATGGCCAAGTCCCCCCAAGCACCTTTGGCCATCAGTGCATTATCACCACTGCCCTTTAACTTTCTGGCCAGGCTAAGAATCACTTTCTTAATCCAACATCTCAGCCTAAAGCTGTTTCAACTAAGCCAGGAGATTGTTTACAGAAGGTGCTGGCTCCCTCCCCTCCACCTGGTTTCTGTCTGGGCCACACTGTTAGGGATGAGGGCAATACATCATTTATCTTGGCCTCGTTTCACAGGCAGGTCCTGCTGTCACTGTGCTGGTGGTGTCTGGAGGTGCAGCATCCTGATAACGTGCTCTGCTCTCTGCTGGGGCAGAGCTGCACATGAGTTGTGCTTTGCTTGATACCCCGTGGTGTGCAGAGTGCTGCAGGACATGGGATCCAGCTGGCAGGGGCTAACAGGAGTTTATGCAAAAGGGTCAAGTGGTTCTTGTGTTCAAGCGACCAAGAGATACTAAATAGGGAGGATTTCTTCTTTGTTTTTCTTATTTCCTTCCCCCCCATCCTAGGAGAAAGCTGGAGAGAATGATAAGAACTTGGTCATGTCTTGAGGCTGATTTAAACCTTGGTGTAACTCCAAGTGTCCTTTGCTTTTTCAGCTCCTTTCCAAAGCAAATGGGTAAACCTGGGTTAACTTTTTTAGTATGGACATTGTAAGGGATTTGTTGGTTGGGACAGTCCAAGTCAGAAACACCATCTGTGTCTGATAACACAAAAAAGGAGGGAGAGAAAGGAAATGTCCAGATACAAAACTTAGTAACATGGATAAACCCTCATGCTGAAGGGTATAAACTCCTCTTTAACAAATGGGTGTCAGGGAGAAAGTTCCTTTGTGGGTG
The DNA here is from genome assembly GCF_000695815.1 of Acanthisitta chloris. Classification (NCBI taxonomy): domain Eukaryota; kingdom Metazoa; phylum Chordata; class Aves; order Passeriformes; family Acanthisittidae; genus Acanthisitta; species Acanthisitta chloris. The sequence continues at coordinate 1,193 of NW_008678294.1, read as the reverse complement.
ACTTGATCATTGCATTTGCAGAGGTTTTGGTAGGGTTGGACTTGATGATCTTTGAGGTCTCTTCCAACCTGGTTGATTCTATGATTCTGTGATTCTCCTACTTTCCAGTGCTGTGTCTCCAGGAGAGTGTCTCAAACCAGAAGAACAAGGATCTGATCTGGTTTTATGACCCTGTAAATGCTGCTCCTCACTCCAGACAGGACATTTGCTCCTTTCCATGCTCTGTCACACGAAAACCTGAAGGGATGATGGTGAAAAAGCTCAATTTCAGCTTTATTCTGTGGGATATTTTCCAGGGCACTGATTGTGCAGGTTGGTGCTGGCCTCAGATTCATCTAGTTTCAATCTTTGGGAGTTCTCTGCTATGGGAGAAAGGAAAATTCTCCAAATTAAACACACAGAATGAGCTGGAGAGGGTGTGATCCCTTTTTAGCACCCATACATACCTTAGGACTCAACCTGTGCTGTCTTTACCTCTCTGACAGCATTTTTATCTGTGCAACTTGGTCAACATAGTGCAAACAGGTCCCAAGGAAAGGATAAGACAGCAGAGAATGAGTCTGGATGCCTTTCAGAGGGTTTATTTGAGCTTCTCTCATCATATTGATTTCCCTTTGCTCCACAAGTGCTCTTGGCTGCTGAGAGCTGGCTGAGGCTTTTGAAATCTGGGAGTAACTAATAGATTGTGTCAGTTTGTGGCATTTCATACTGAGAAAAATGGCAAATCAGGAAAGCAAGCCCAGACTGTTTGTTTAGATTGGAGAAAAAAAAAAAAAAAAAGAGAGGTTGTGTCAGGAGAATGACAAACATGGTCATCTTTCTAGCCCTAAAATGCAGGCTCATCTCCTTCATAAAGATGAATGTTCTGCTTGTGACCAGCTGTTGGGTCACTTCACAAAGCATTGAACACTGGAATTGGGTGAAGAGGCAGAGCAGGATTTAGTAGGGTTGGGAGAACTGGGAAGAATCACCACAGAATCAGTTAGGTTGGAAGGGACCACAATGGGTTGTCTGATCCTAGAAGAAGGACTGGCTCAAGGGGTGAGGAAAGGCTGCTGAGAGCTGCAGGACTTGGCTGGAGGAAGAGGTGGGGATAGCAGGGAATTCTGCAGGAAAAGGTCATTGTCAGTGTCAGATCTGGGCTTGGGATGTGATTGGAGTGTTGGGATTCATAGCATCATAGAATTTAAGGG
>NW_008678293.1:362-19323 GCF_000695815.1 Acanthisitta chloris | reverse complement strand
CGGCGGTGGCGGGAGGATGCAGAGGGAGAGACGAGGTAACGTGTCTTCCCCCCGCACTCTCCCAGGCACAGCGGCGTGCTCGCGGGTGGGAGGCAAGGCCGGGATCCCCGGGGAAAGTGCCAGAGTGTAGGACTTTGAGCAGACTTAAAATGGAGTTGCAGGTTTAATCTCTGGATCAGAGGAAACTGTTGGCCCTAAGGTCAGAAACTACCGGGGAGGGCACTTGGTATACGCGGTGGTAGTTTGGTCTCTTTGCGTTGTGTCCTGTTAATCGTTAACCAGATAGCGTGTTTGGATAGCTTCTAGCAGAGCAGCACAGCTGTTAATAGACTGAGTAGGAAACGGAAGAGCAACGTAGCTCCAAACGATCTGCTAATTGAGCTGTCGCAAGTGTAGTGTCTGAGCTTGAGTTTTGTGTTTAATTGCAAGCAGCTGTGTCTAAGTGAGACTTCCTAATCAAACTCAGCCCGTGAAACCTCTTTGTTGTCATGTGCTGCTCGGTGGAATCGAGTTGAAGGTGCAGGAAAATGCTGCTCAGAAGTTAAACTCCAGACTGGCCACGCTGGTAAAAAACTAATGTTAAACTGGTTAAGGGCAGTGCTGATCCTGTCCCCTCTTAGTGGAGATCTGGTGATAAGGGGGAGGAAAAAAGGGTGTGCATCAGAGTCCTCCTAGTAAGGTCCTCACAAACCCCTTCCTTCCCGAAGCAGCCTGCAGCAGTAGCTAAAGTTCTGAGGAATCCCTTAGTGCAACAATGTAGTTGCTCAATTCAGCTTCTAGAAGGTCCCCCGCTGAGAGGAAGAAAGTACTGGAGTGAGGATTCCACAGTCTTCCACTTCCTTGTAGGAGACTTGTTAAGTGTTCAGTTACATTGTTAAAAACAGAGTCCTGCAATGGTTACATTGTTAAAACCAGAGTCTCTGGTTAAAACCAGAGACTTGCCTGTCTGAGATTCTTTAGGCTGTTACTGTTTGTGCTCTCACAGAAAGACTCCTCTGACTCTAGCGGGGACAAAACCTAATTTGACATCCGGTAGGAAGAGGCTATTGAAGGGGCCACCAAAACAAGATACAGCTGTATTGAAACAAGATGTTAAAGCTCATAGGCTTGGTTTATCGTAACTTGAACATAGAGTCATGGGAAGCTGCAGACCAAGCTTTCAGACTTGAATAAATACCCATTTTCCTTTGCAGGTAAAAACGTGGTCCACCAGTTGTCAGTGAGCTTAGAAGACATGTACAATGGTGCCATGAGGAAACTTGCCCTGCAGAAAAATGTTATTTGTGACAAATGCGAAGGTAAACTGCAAAACTGAATACAAGTTGCTTCTAAAGTTTAGGGGTTTTTTTTCTGGCAGCACATAACCATCTCCAACTTTCATATTCAGGTCGTGGTGGCAAGAAGGGCGCAGTAGAATGCTGCCCTAACTGCAGGGGGACAGGCATGCAGATCAGAATCCACCAGATTGGGCCAGGAATGGTGCAACAGATCCAGTCTGTGTGCATGGAGTGCCAGGGGCACGGTGAGCGCATCAGCCCCAAAGACCGCTGTAAGAGCTGCACTGGCAGGAAGATTGTCAGAGAGAAGAAGATTCTAGAAGTTCACATTGACAAAGGTGAGGTGTCTTACTGGGATGGGTGTTGAACTTCAATGTACTGACTGCCTTTGCTGCACTAAGCCAGAAGCTGTAGCAAACCCATGGTGTGGTTTGGTGAGTAACACTGCTGAGTGCACACGCAGGAAAATTGCCTGTTGCTGCCTTTTAAAAAGTAGAAGCCTTATTTTTAGGGAAAGTTGACTACTTATGTGTTCTCTTCTCTGATGCCTGTGCACATGGTTGAGTGAGTTCTGAAACCTGCATTATTGTGGGCAGTGAGTTATTTCTGAGCTATTTTCAAGTGCAACTCATGGTCAGGGAGCCTACTCAGTTTTCACTGCCTACTGGGAAACCCTGCAGACTCCGATCACTTCTGCTGTGTTTCAGCATGAAGGGGAACCAGGTCTGCTACAGTAACAGGGTGCAGAGACAGTGCTAAGCCTCTCATGCTTAGAGCTCTGTTGACTATGCAACCCCTGACAGTGCTGCTCAGCACAGGTACACAAACCCTCGCAGTGGTGGATGAATGTGACAGTACTGAGTGACAAATGTGTCTCTACTGAGGGGGCTGCTCAAAAGCTGGTGAGAGAAGTCTCTGGAGTAGTGCAGCTTGTAAAACAGAGCAAGCTGGCAAGCACATGGCTTCTGCAGACTTGCTCCTGATTATCAACTGCAGCTGTTGTATGTGTGTAAGCACACCTCAGGCAAAGCCTGGATTTGTTTTTAACAGGGAAAATCCTACAGTAATAGTAAGTATGGGGATTAGTAGCGATACATTGCTGACGTGTTGAACAGAGACATCTCTAAAAAGGTTTCTTTGACCTTCTTTCTAGAAAAACAAACTGATCTAGTATGAGAAAGCTACAATGTTTAGTAGAGGGTGTGGGTGGAATGGGTGTCTTACATGATGGTCACAGTCCACGGGGAGTGATTCCTGCACTCGGCAGGCACTGAGATGTTTTGCAAGTAGATGTGCCACATACTTTAAAAGCTGAAGAAGCTGATTGGTCACTTGCTCTCAAAATGTGGTTTGTATACCGTGTTTCTGTTTTCTTTTTAGTACTTGTGTGTATAATGAAAACTGCTTTGATAATATTTCCCATATGGACTTTATCTTGGTGGGTGTTTTGCAGTACAATTAAGCTTAGTGATCCTGAGACATAACATTAAGTTCAGGTTAGCACTACTAAGATGTGTTGGACATATGAGTGAATAAAAATAAAATGTGAATGCTTCAAGGGAAGGTCCTGATGTTCTTGTGTAAAGATTCAGAGATCTCTTGATACCAGCTTGTGCCTGTAAAAATATTTTTACTGGTGCTTTTCACTTAAAAATAAGAAAAATGTTTGTTTTCTGTAATAGGAATGAAGGATGGTCAGAAAATAACATTCCATGGTGAAGGGGACCAAGAGCCAGGTCTGGAGCCAGGGGACATTATTATTGTCCTGGATCAAAAAGACCACTCTGTATTTACAAGGTAAAAAGTCTTGGATCCTTCATTTTAGCTCCTGAAGCAGATGTCCATCTTCTTCCTTGCTCACCACTCAGCTTGTGCCTACTGGAGTATCAGTAGATAGGATCATGTGAGCAGAACTCACCCCTGAGTTTGTTTGGGTGGCCACTCAAACTCCACAGTAAACTCCACCTGGATCAAAAAGACCACTCTGTATTTACAAGGTAAAAAGTCTTGGATCCTTCATTTTAGCTCCTGAAGCAGATGTCCATCTTCTTCCTTGCTCACCACTCAGCTTGTGCCTACTGGAGTATCAGTAGATAGGATCATGTGAGCAGAACTCACCCCTGAGTTTGTTTGGGTGGCCACTCAAACTCCACAGTAAACTCCACAGTAAAACAGTTCCATTTTTTTTTCCGGTGCAACTAGTCTCAGCCACTTGTGTTCTAGAAGCATGAGATAATCTTTTGTGAGCTTTGGCAGCAGAAGAGGACAGAAGGCTAACAAAACCAGTTACAGTTATTAAGAGTTTAGAAATCTTTAGCTTTAAGAACTCTTAAAAAAAACAAGATTTTGTTTAGTAGATGTGAATATTCCACTACTACTTTTCTCTTTCTAGAATAGCTTTCTACTACTTAGCTCAGAAGATTACCATTTAGTGTAGGCAGCTGTTTGTTGTCTACTTGGCTTCAAGGCATAGAAAATGTCTAGAGTGTTCACATTCGTTCAGGTACCTTACTCAGTATAGCATACAGTCTTCTGATTATAGGTGGCTTCCCACATTTCATTTCCTGCCTGGTTGCAGTGGGCAGGGTAATTGGTCCTGTCTGGTTTTATTTCTGGCAGCAAAAGTGACTCAAGCAGCATTGACCACATCTCGGCTGTTGCATACTACCACCCCACACTGGTCCATCTTGCACTCCTCCCTCGAGTTACTGTGTTGCACTTGCTATCTCGCTGCTTCTGTGCAGTTACAAGAGAAGCAATGGAATGAGACGCACCGTTTATTTGTCTCAGTACCAACTGCTGACCTTGAACTTGTAAATAGTAATGGTGAGCCAAAGGTTCTTGGGAAACCTACAGCTGCTCTGCCCGACTGTGGTGTATGGTGCTGAGCTTTGGAAGCTGGTGCCAGAATGCTATGCCAAAGACCGCTGAGCTCACAGGTTAAGAATCAGTTCTGCTTGCTTTGAATAAGCTTACTCAGCTGATTTTTCTTAACTTCCAGTGAAACCAGGCACTGAATCAGATATGCCAAACTGTTCTCATAGTTTGCTGGGACTTGAAGTCACAATTCTGCTGGATTATTTTTGTCCATCTTTCTGCCCACTGCCTTCAGTTCTAGTGTCCTTAGATAACCATTGAAATTACTGGTCTTGTGGGGTTATGCTGGGGTCATGCTGTCAGACAAGTGGAATGTTCTCCCTCTCCTGTCAGAGTCTAAAATTAGCTTTTCGTGCAAGTCTCCATCCAGAGACTTTTTAATAACAGGATGAGAGCTCTGAGTTATTTGGTTAGGATCGGAGGATTTTGTAGCATTTGAACATGTAGACATTATAAGCACTGTCATACTGAAGTCAAGATAGGCAATTAAAGCAATTAACACTGTCTCATCCAGATGCGTCTTTGTGTTATGCTGCAACTACCTTATGGAAAGCACCGAGTGGCCATCACCTGTTCAGACTTCCCTAGTAAGAGATCTTCAGAGTGAGTGTAACAGAATAATGTAGAACAAGCTAATGCACTTAAGGAAGTATTAATCTACATAAGGAAGGGATTCATTGTCCCAGTTGCAGTGTTTATGAGACTGAGAGGCTAATTTTTCCTAGAATTGGGAAGGAACAGTGAAGTGAAACTGGATGCCCGTGGGCCTTGCTGTATTTATTTCTTCTCAATAAACACTTTCATGCTGTGGATACCTTGACTTGATCAGTAATGGCTCTCAGTGTGGGTATCATACCTGTGATTGCTGGCTTGAGGTGTTGCATCAGTATTTGGTATTCTTTATTTATTTGCCTGGGCTCCTGTTAAAATTACGGGTAATTGTCATTTCCAATTTAAATATTGAAGTTGGATATGATCCTCTTACTGTTTTTTCCCCTCTCTGTGACTGTTCTTGTTTGGTCCTGCCGTAGACGAGATGAAGATCTTCTTATGTCTATGGATATTCAACTGGTTGAAGCACTATGTGGGTTTCAAAAGCCTGTCACAACTCTGGATAATAGAACTATTATTATTACCTCCCATCCTGGTAAGAGTTGGTTTGCTTTCTGTTGGAAGTCCTAGCGTACAGTGAATGTCAGCTGGAAATTTAAAGGAACAGAAACATTCCATCTTGATGTACAAGGAGTGTGTGCTGCTAGCAAGCTTTTTTTTCCCTAGTCCTTGCAGTACAAACCTTAAAGTGAAAAAGGATTTTTGTATAGCAGTCAGCAGTAACTTTCTCTTTGCGTGATATAGTAGCAGATGTTACCTCATGGACATACTTGTATTATGAGGATGCCTCATGAGAATTAAAGGCCCTGGGTCTCTGAAAACTACTTTTTCAGCCTTGGAAGTGATGGAACACTTGTAATTTTTAAGTATGCTTCCTCTGGGAAGCATAAAAAGGTTTCAAAAATGTAATGTAGACTTCAAGCTGTTTTCCTTCACAGCTGTTACGAGGCAGGAAGTCCCTGTTGGACTCACGCATACTGAGGTAGCTGCCTAACCACAGTGTAGAAAGGTACACAAGTATTGAAAGGAGTTTAAAGTTGGTGATCTTTTTGTTTAATTTTGTTTTCAGGCCAGGTTGTCCAGCATGGGGCTATTAAGTGTGTGTTGAATGAAGGCATGCCAATTTATCGCAGACCCTATGAGAAAGGACGTCTGATCATAGAATTCAGGGTAAGTGAATCAACTTACTTCCATGGCATAGTTCCGGACTGCATATCCATCCAAAATTTAACCTCTAAGCATTACCTCAATGAAGAAGAGATACCAGTAATCAGATGCCCTGGTTTGGCATTTGTTTTTTACGATGGTGAGAACATGTAATCCATCAAACGGAATTGCAGTTCAGAACAAAGAGAAAACTTCTGGAACACTGTGTGCTGAAAGCACATTAGGTACCAGAGAAGTTTGTTCAGTTACCTTGTGAATTTCCATTTGCTTGACATATTCTTTAGTTTCCATCGTCCTGTAGGAAGGATGGATGAGTAACTTTACTTACCCTGTGCTGGAACAGAAGATTAGGCTGGAAAATGCTGACTTCTTCTCTGGGGAGAAGCTAATGCTGGGAACTATGGCTGCAGGCTCTGGGTGCTAAGGCATAGAAGATACTTAGCTCTATCTCTAATGTTGATATATTTTGTTTGTAATTATACAGATGTATAGTTTTGTATGTAACTATATTGTAGATGTATTTTATATATACTTTATTTCTATGGTGATTCCAGAGGGCATCCTGGGGCAGAAGAAATGTTGGATTGGTTGAGTTGCCAGTTGCCAGAGTTAGAAGCTGACCTCATGCAGACATTAAAAATAGCTTAGTGACTTTGATGATTTTGTAAGCCATGTGTGATGATAAAGCTGGCTTTGGCAGATAATCTGACCTGTAGGTGCAATGGTAAAAGACCACTTCAGGCAGACTTGAATAACCTCAGTTCTTGATGATTTCAGGTCAACTTCCCAGAGAGTGGCTTCCTCTCCTCAGATAAGCTGTCTTTACTCGAGAAACTGCTACCTACAAGGCAGGAAATAGAAGAAACTGATGAAATGGAACAGGTGGATTTAGTGGACTTTGATCCATCTCAAAACAGAAAACACCACTATAATGGAGAAGTCTATGAAGATGATGAGCATCAGCCTAGAGGTGGTGTTCAATGCCAGACATCATAAATGAGCCAGTGAATAACTTGTGATGCTTGTTTTGTATGCAGTAGTGGATGAGTGAAGGACTACAAGCAGTTTGCCTTCACTTCCTGCTATTTGTTGTTTTATCCAGCCATAGCTGTTTCTAAAAGCATAAAGAAATAAACTGAGTAATTAAACTGACTTTGCAATTTGTATAAAGCTCCAGATGCAAGCTCAAATGAAGTTGATTGCACTTCACCCCTGCCTCTTGGTCCAGAAAACTCCCTTACCTGCTTGTCTTTTATTCCAAACCTTGTATTTCCTGTATGTGTGCCATTGCCCAGGCTTAAACTAAGATTCTGTGGTGTTCTTCTTAGAAATTCTAGATTATAGATCTCACACTCTGTTAATAAAGTATGCACAAGTACTTATAATTGATGGTAAGATGTAGTTAAGTTTTGTATCAGTTAGAATAATGTGTGAATGTTTTGGGCTTGTACTAGTGTTTGTTAAATGGGGATTAGCTATAACACCACCACATGATACCTGAAGCTGATGCAGATGTGGTTGATCTTCACAGACCCAGTCAAGTCACGTGATCCATGAGCTCTCTGAAGTTTTGCACTTAAGTTCAGATAGTCCCTCCCTGTGCCAGCATTGGTCCTGGCCCCAGGGCTGGATGTGCAGCTTGCTTTGCTTCACTGGTGACTGACTACCCTTTGGCTGCTGTCCTGCACCATACTGCTGGAGAACCAGTGGTTGCTTGGTGCCTCCTTCGCTACCACGCGTTAATAGAAACCTGTAGGCTTTATCAGCATGTGTGGCTTGGAATCTGTCAGTCTGCTGGTATGTGAAGCTTGATTTTCGCCTTGATTACTGAAATCAGGTGCGCAACAACCAACCAACCATCTCAGTGGTGTGGTATGTTGAGCAGCACTGGCCCTGTCCGTGCATATATAAAGTCCTGTGGAGGAGAGAATCTTAGTGAATACAACCAACCGATGCATCTAGGATGTTCTGAAATTAATGTATTGTGTGCACTATTTTAAACTGACTCTTGAAAATTATGTATGAATGTTCTAATTATTGTAGATGAAGCATTTCCGATATAATTACAAAATTGTTCATTGCCTCTTTTCTCAGACCAGATGTTGCTTTAAAGATACCTCCCCCTTCTTTTTAGACAGCTATTCACAGAAAGATCTTAGCAAAAAACTTCTTTCAGAAAATGTGCTGAGAAGACAGGTCCAGATTTAACCTCTGGTGTGGTGGTTTAGTCTTCCTCAACCATCTGGCTTGGGACAGAGCTTAAGCTTTTCATACTGCTTTGAAGCAAAAGCGTCACAAAGAGAACTCTCGTAAGTAGCTGCTATGTGACAGTACATGTGTTGTAGCCTGGGTATCTGGAAACTCTTAGAAGACAGCTCTAGGTCTTCTGCGTGTTTCAGGCTTCATTTTTATAAAGACAGCTGGTACCATGGATTTAGTACCTCAAATATAGTTACAGGACAGCAATTGCTTTTATATTTCACCTTCTTTCTGTTTACTTCTCAGCAGAAATAAAATCCTGTAGGCAAAGTGTTTTTCAGAATTCTACCTGAATTAGTTCATCGGTGAGGTGTACACGTGGAGCCAGCAGGAGCCTTTGCTTTATGATGGTTTGGCTGAGTCAAGGGGAGAAACAGAAAGTAATCCTGCCTCTGGCTAGGTCTAAGTCCTGCACAGCTGTCTTGAGATTTAAGACAGCAATCAAATATGTTGGTTTTGGTACAGTAAGAACCCTCATTTCTTTTTCACCTTAACCACTGGATCAAAACAGCAAGGGCATGCAACACTCCATGCAGTGTCTTGAGGCTGACAGTGGGACATTATTTTGGTTCAAATGACTAATGTATAAAATAACCCCATTCCATAGCCTTATTTTCCCATGAACATTTTGGCCTTTCTTTCACCACACCTGTAGCTGCATCAGCATAGTTCAGGTAAGGTTCTTGACTTTCTCTTGAGACCATGATCAATTCTGCTTCATGCTTGATGACCCCACAGAGGATGGAACAGGTCCAGCTTCCAGGAGATTGAATGACCAGAAGCTGCATCCAGAAGCCCTAGCAGAGCAGCCTGGGGAGAGATGCTGCTGATAATGCAGGAAGGGCAGCAGAAACACCACCAGTTTAGGATTCTGCTTTGAAATGAGATGGTGTCTGGCATAAAATATCTGTCCCAAAGAAATATGACCAGCAGTAGAATAAGCTTTTGGCAAAAAAGCACTATTAAATGATGGAAAGAGCTAGCAAGAAGGACCCAGCCCTTAGATCTTGTAGTGGGATGCTGCAAAAAATAGCTGTTTCTGTAATTACCAGTGTAGCAATCCGACCTATTGTAAACTGAGTTGATGTTTGCAATTACTTCAGTCTTTCAACACCACCAAACTGATATGATCAAGCTCATAGTCTAGTCTTAAAATTATTCTTTCCACTGTGTACCAGGCATCTAGGACTTGGGTTGGGGTCCCAGGTTGTCGTTCTGGGGTGCCACATTTATACAGTCCAAATTCCAGGTATCCATGGAGGGGTATTCCTAACTTCTGTGCAAAGCAAGGATGGGCCGTGCTTTCATTTCCATGCTTCCTCAGGGTGAGGGTTCGGTGGCCACAGATAGTGCCTGTCCAATAACTTGGTGTGGTCTTTGTTTGACTGGTGACATGTGTATACAGTGTGTCACAGTGGGAGGTTTTGTCCAGATACATTAATCAGGGTGTGCCAACCAGATCTCACCTGCCCCAGGCCTGGAATTCGTGCAAACTCATCTCTCTTGTACTTAACTCAAGTTGCCGTTGTGGTGGCTAGTCTTATCTTAGGACCAGTCCCTTTTGTGGCTTTAACAGTGTTTGAGACAGGCAAGGTATTCTTTAATTCCTTACACCTGCTGCCATTTTTCCTTCTGCTTTCAGGCCACTTAGTCTACAGGTTGTCTCCTGCCCGTAGTTTTGAATATCTGCTACCCAGCAGCAGTACAAGGAAGTTCAGCTCAAGGGAGTAAGCTCAATCATCCCAACTTTCAGTGTGGTGCAAGGTCAAGCAAGCAAACAACTTGCCCTGTGACTTTTTTCTTAGCTCTCTTCATCTGGGAAGACATGCTTGTGATTGATTACTGCCCAGAGTATTAGGGCACACTGAGAGGTGAGGTTTGATTTAAGCCATTCTTTTCTAAAAAGCATAGAGAAATGCAGGGTTGATGTTTTCTTGGGAAGTAGGATGAGCGCAGTTATATTGCTCAAAGAATGGGGTACTTCAACTACCCTGAAAACTGCTGTCAGGAGAACACAGCAGCAGGACATAATCAATCCAGGATGCTCATGGAGGGCATCAATGAGAACTTCCTGACCCAAGTGATAAATGAGCCAACAAGGAGAGGTGCTCTACTGGATCTTGTACTCAAGAACAAAGGACTTTTGGGGACTGTCAAAGTCAAAGGCAGCCTTAGCTGCAGTGACCATGAGATGGTGGAGTTCAGGATCCTGAGATGAAAGAGGAGGATAAAAAGCAAGTTCTCAACTCTGGACATCAGGAAAGCAGACTTTGGTTTCTTCAAAGGTCTTCTTGTAAGCACGCCATGGGATAAGGCCCTGCAGTGAAGAAGACCCCAAGAAATCTGGTTAATGTTCAAGGCTCACCTCTCCCAGGTTCAAGAGCAGTTCATCCTAGTGGACAGAAAGGCAAAAATGGGAGGAAGTTTGTGTAAATGCACGAGGAACTCCTGGCTAAACTCAAACACAGAAAGGAAAATAAATATGTTGTTCAAGCATCCAGGGCTGAAGTTATGAAAGCTGAAGCTCTGCTGGAGTTGAATCTGTTCAGGGATGTCAAAGACAACAAGAGCATCTGTCAGTACAAAAGTAGGAAAGGCTAGGGAAAATGTGGGCCTGTTACTGAGTTAGATGGGGCATGTGGTTATACAGGGCATGAATAAGGTTGAGGTGCCGAATGTTTTCTTTGCCTTAGCCTTACTAACAACATGGGCCCTCAAAGAATCCCAGAAACCAAGGGGAAAGTCTGGAGCAAGGAGGATGTAGCCTTGGTGGGAGAGGATCAGGTCAGTGAAGACTTAAGCAGACTGGACATAGACAAATACATGGCCCCCAATGGGATGCACTCACAAGTGCTATGGGAAGTGGCAAATGTCATTGCAGGGCCCCTCTTGACCCTCTTGATCATGGTAACTGAGACAAATGCCCAAAGACTGGTAGAAAGCAAATGTCACGTGTTTTTGAGAAGGGAAAGATAAAGGATCCAAGGAACTGAAGATCTGTCAGCCTCATCTCAATCCTTTAGAAGGTAATGGAGCAGCTAAACCTGGAAACCATTTTCAGGCACATCAACAAGAAGAAAGCCATCAGTTATTGTCAGTGTGGCTTCATCGAGGGGAAGTCATGCTTAACATACCTGATAAACTTTTACAGTGAAATGACTGACCTGCTGCTTGGCAGGAGAGCAGTGGGTATTGCCTGACTGGACTTCTGTAAGCCTTTGGCACTGCCTCCCATAAGATCCATGTAGAGAAGCTGTTGATATACAGGATGGATGAGCAACGAGGTTGATTGAAAACTAGCTGAATGGCCAGACCCAGAGGGTGGTCTAGTTCAAGGCCAGTGACTAGCAGTTTATCCCAGGGGTCAGTGCTGGCTTCAGTCCTGTCTATCATCCTCATTAGTGGTCCGAATGATGGGACAAGCATATACCATCAGCAAGCTTGCAGATGATGTGAAGAAAAAAAAAATAGAAGTAGATGGTACAAGAAACAGTTCTATTGCTTTCCAGAAGGACCTGGGGAGGCTGGAAATATGGGCTGACAGGAACCTTGTGAAGTTAAAGGGGAAGTGCAAAGTCCAGTGCAAAGTCCTGCAGCTGGGGAGGAATGACCCAATGCAGTGGTATATGCTGGGGACCACTCAGCTAGAAAGCAACTGGGCAGAGAAGGAAGCTGGGGGTTCTGGTGGACACCAAGCTTAACATGAGTCAGTAATATGGCCTTTTGGGAAAGAAGGCTAACGGTGTCCTGGCTGCCAGCAGGTGGAGGGAGGTGATCCTTCCCATCTAGTCAGCGCTGCTGAGGCCACACCTGGAATACTGTGTCTGGTTTTGGGTTTCCCAATACAAGAGAAACATGGTTGTACTGGAGAGAGTCCAGCAAAGGACCACGAAGATGCTAAAGGTCTGGAGCATCTCTGGGAAGAGGAGAGGCTAAGAGAGCTGGGACTGTTCAGCTTGGAGAAGACTCAAGGGGAATCTCATTGTGCAGAAAACCCTGACGAGAGGGTACACAGAAGATGGGGCCAGGCTCTGTCTGGCAGTGCTCAGTGACATGACTTAGAGGCAATGGGCACAAAATGAAACACCGTAAGTTCCCTCTGAACACCAGGGAACACTATTTTACTATGAGGGTAAATGAGCAGTGGCACAAGTTACCCAGAGAGGTGGTCCATCCTTCCAGTCTTAAACATCCTGTCATTCTGTGGATAAACCTTGAAGGAACATTTACTTCCAGTGTGGGAAGACAGGACAGGCTTAACTAGTTGGCAACAGCACATGCCTCCTCCCAGACAAGGAAATCCCATTTCCTGCCGAACAAAGGCAGTTACCAAAAGAATTTGTTACATAACAGGGACAAGTTTGTAGACAAGGGAAACAGAAACCAAAGTGGTTTACGGACTAAGCGAAACAAAGAAACTGAACGGGTCTTCATTATTCTATTTCACAACACAAGCAGCACATTTTTAAAGTAAAATCATTAAGCTTGCTTTATTTCAGCAGCCTCCATCTCTTGCTTCATGGAGAGTCAAAGAACTCCCACAATACCTACTGTGCCCCTGAAATAAAGCATTTACCCACCTTTCTGCTTAGGATGCACCTAAAGCGAGATTTTTTTTCCTGATCGTGAGATCCAAGCCTGCTCAGTCTGTCTTTCACAAGTCACCATGATCCAGAAGGTCATAGGGTTTATTTACAACCATCCAGTGAACACATGGGAGCCCATATCATCAACAGGAACCGGAGATGGAGTAACCATGCTTAAGAACTCCCAAAACCCACACAGACACTTGGCAGGAACTGAAGAAAAACTGTACCCAAGGAGCATTTATAGAAAAGATGATGCTAAAAGTCAGCTATAAATCTCTGCAGCATCTTTCTCTTACCTCAGACTGAACACTAGTCTTGTCAAGGTGACCTAAATCAGACCCATTCACCAAGGCTCGTGGTTCAAAATGCAGAATCACAGATTCATAAGGGCTAGCATGCACCCATGGAGACTGTAGTCTCTTGGGTCTCATGAGATTCTAGCTGCCCTGTAGGACATTGACAAAGAATCCACTACTTTTGAGATAAAGTCTTCAGTTTTCAGCCAGTCTCTATCCATTTTATTCAGACTCAAGGGAGGTTTTGACTTTTCTTTGCAGATGTCAAGCTGGTAGTGGGATCAGAGCACAACTACAGGAAACGCGTTCCAATAACATTAAAAAGAGTTACATCTACCACTTACATAACTATGCAGGAAACTAATCTCAATTTTTTGCTGAGATGGCAGTAGCTTGACTGTATACACATACAGAAAGGTGGCTCGATTCCACCCAAGAAATTCACCGATCCCCAGTTCCAAAACAGCAGGATGAACTGACCTCTGAGTTTTGCACTCCTCTATGTATGACAGAACTTGCCAGCTCCAAACAGTAACTCAAGAATAAAGCAAGGCCCATGGGTGAACAATGTTTTCTTTAACAATAGTTTAAAGCACCAGATACTGCCTTGTTCCAGTCTTACAGAGGTAAGTGGCATAACACATGGCTTCTTCTCCAGAGAGAAAAATGTCTTGCTAATCACATTTTAAAAATTAGCATTTACATTTCTATAAAATTCCATTTGACCTTAAAAAAAATTAATGTTTTCAAGATTAACACTGTACTTTAGTGCCACCTGTCAGCTACTTTATAAGTTACACCTGCAGCCCAGGAATTAAATTTTACCACTGCCCTTTTCTACGTTTTAGTACATTTCACTTTTTTGTCTCAAGGATTTAATGCAATAAACTCTGAAACACTTCAATAAAAAGTGTAAGAAATGCCAGGCTCTCTCACATTTGTAGGCTAGAGAAAGTATTTCCATCTTTAAACACTCAGGATTCTGACAGCTTTATTTGGTACAACCACTTTTCTCTTTGAGAACAAATATAAGATACAGTTTACACTGAGGATTAGCAGCTCTGTGTAATCTGGAGGCAAATTGAACGAGTTAGGAAGTATTATAAATATTTTGCCAAGATCTTCTCCTGTACCAGAAATGCTAATTGCCAATGGAGCTTGTCTGGTGTAGCACTGTCAGATATTTGCCTTTTAGGGTGCCCTAGGTTACAATGTAGGGTGTAACCAACTGTATGTATTCTAATATTGTCTCCAAAAGCTGTTAAAGCAGGTGGGACAGTGATCATTATCTCCTACTCCTCCCTGATGGCTCCCTCAGGGGCTATCTCTGTTTAATGGGCTGTCAGGGACCCATGCAGGACAAGTAGAATTACATCCTCCCATTGTGAGATGCTTCACCCCAAAGGGGGGAGCCAAGCATTCCCACATGGGGGGTGGGGGAGAGCCAAGCATTCCCACATGGATATAAGCTGGGGTTTGGACCAGCACAGGGCCCTTTGCCTACTGGATTCCCAGAGGACAAGAGCTACCACTGCACCTTCAGGTGAAGACCAGATCTACAGGATCACTGTTCCAAAAGAACCATCACTCCAGGAGGACTGCAGCCACCATGTAATCGGATTACTACCAACACCCTGACTGACAGGGTGTCAGGTTGCTTTCTGACTCTGTCAGTGGTTTCCTTTTGTACTATTGCATTTATTGTTTTGTTTTTCCTATTAAATTGTATTTCTGACTTGGAGTCTCTCACTGATTTGCTTTCAAACCAGCACATCAGGGAAGAAAAATAATCACTTTTTGCTATCTAAAAATTAACTTTATTGATATATCAAGTAAAAAACAACTTAGTAATCAAAACATCACAGTTAAAACAGAGAATAAACACTACAGTTGTAGTGAACAAGCAATGCCATGTGAGAATTCAGGCTAAACTTTTTCTGCGTTTCCTTAGATCACTACAAACAGATTTAATTGGAATTCATTTATTAAATCAAAGAGCAGTTATTACTGTTTAAAAGATTACTGTGGCAGGAATCATTCTACAAGCAATGAGGACAAAAACAGTGTGGCAAATCCAAATCTACATGCTCATTATTACAGGCAAAACCGCATTCTTTTCTGCATCCCAGAAAAGACACTGTTAGACTTCAGAAGACTCTGGTGTACATTCACCATCTCAAATCATAGAATCATGAGTTCCAAATCTGTGGTACCTAAATATCACCTTAACCAGGTCCACAGGCATATGAAATTTCTAATCAATCTTAGAAACAATCATTTAAAGTCTAATGACACATGCCCTTTTGGGAAAACAGGAGGCTGAACTGAGTAAACTGCAACCCAACAGCGTAAGTGCAGTATCACAACAGTAGCTGCTCAGCCTATGCAAACCAACTTTTGCAGGTTTTAAAGCACTGATCCCCTGAAGCCTTGTTTCAGTTAGAGCTGATGTGAAGACATTTTGCACTTACAGTAAGAGGGCCCTGGTAATGATTTTTTTAGCCTGGAAGTGAAGAAAAACAAAAGAAAAAAAACCCAAACAAAACCAACTATGTCACTGCCACATTAGGCAGATTCATAGTGTATAGCAGGAAGTGCTGGCAGATGGGGAAGGATGGTGTCATTCCAAAAATGCTGTGTGACACTACTTGCTAATGTAATTGGGAAAATGATAGTGAAAATTGAACACAGAAAAATCCAATGGACTGAAAATGGCCCTATCTTCAAGCTGCGGTCAGTATAGCCCCATCTGCATTCCAAGAAAACTGTTCCTTTGTTTCAGGAGTGGGGAAGACAGCTTTCCCATTCCACATTTCACTCAAAAAAAAAAAAAAAAAGCATTTTACTGTATACCAGTAAGTTAGCAAACACTCATAAGTGTACATAGTCCCTGGCTTGTTCAACTTTTGCACACACTGTAGGAAGAACACAGATTTCAGAAAACAGAAAAAGCACTCACTGAAGTTGCTTTAACTACTCTAGCAAAAAAAAAAAAAAAAGCATATGAAGATAACTGATGCTATATCTTAGCATCAAATCTACCTTAGTTCAGGTAGGTAAAAATGTCACTCCCTGGAAACCTTAACTGAAAGTTGAGCCAATATCACACTCTGTGCATGTAGATCTTGATAAAGAACAAACACCAATAACCTGCAACCAACAGGCACACTCCAGAGCTTGCTGTAAAATCACTCTATGGCTTCCAGAGTTTCAGGAGGCCATCTTCACTGTAAGTGGCAATCAGGTTCTGGTGGGGGTGATGGGCAATGCCAATGACATCTTTCTCATGAACCTAGAGAATAAGCAGAAACAGAGACTCTGAGTCTTCCTTTAGCAGATTCAAGACAATTACTCTCTTCAAACAAGAACTAGAACAAAGTTGGACTGAGGTTGAACACGCTTTGTGCATACAGCAAAGGCAGGGTACACAAGCCCCAGCAGTAAATTTCAGCCACAACACCCTGTGTGACAGAGCAGTTACATTTTGCTGAGCAAGGGAAGGTTCAGTGTAGGCTTACATCCACTAAAACACACATCAAAGTGTTACGTGTTACATTTAGACAGTCAGTCTGGTATTCCTCTTTAGTTTAATCGAAGGCTAATCTAAGCCTGACAGCTTTAAATCTGACAGCATGGTCAGATCCTCCACCAGCTGGGGCCCAGGTCAAGACATGCTCTTGTTCAAATAAGTTTGAACCAATTCACTGTTGGCTTCTTGGGCAAATGATGTCCTAGTTTTCACATTAAATGGTTCCTAAAACACAAGGACATTCTACAGCCAAATGCTCAGGAATGCATTTGTTACCAGTTCGTGGCTGCTGGAGGTGAATGATTTCTTAGTCTGAGACTTCTCCTCATGGACTTAATAAAGAACATTTGTATCATACTTGTGTTTAAACTCCACAAAAGCTAAAAGCTAGAAACTTACAGTCAAAGTTCTCTCCAGCTTGCCAGTCACTGTGCTAAAGCAGTACAGCACAAAATCTTCACCAACACAGTAGATCCATTCACCACGAGGTGAAAGGGCACAGCAGACAAAGTCACCACCTTCTCTCTTACCAGAGCTAAAACTTCTTACAATCTGTAAAGACACCCCCCAAAAATATTTGGCAGGATTAAGCAGCAGCACACCATTAGTATGTTCAGGGCAAAAATATTTAAGCAGTTCTAGGCCTGTTTAGAACACAGGATTCTCTCCCTAGCTGCCAATGCTTTCTGCATTCTATAAACTGGGTACAAAATAGTTTATCAGGAAGGCAAACTGGAGGGATGAGGTTTAACCCAAGGCTAGGTTATTAGCTAGGTTTTGGCATTGCTGAACTGGCAGAGAGAGATTTGGAAGGATACCAGTAAGATCACATACTTGTCCTTGCATATTCATAATGACAACTGTGTTCGATCTGTTGCAAACAACAAAATGTTCTGGGTTTTTAGGCAGCAGAATGACACTGTTCACAGTAATGTCTGTCCCAGCAGTGCTGCCAAGAGACTTGAAGGTGTTCGAGCACTCTGTTGTCTTCACATTCCAAACCTAGTAGGAAAAATAAACAAAACCAATTAGCTTTAACAAATTAAAACAAGAATGAGCTGATTCAAGACAAGATTCAGAATTAAGGCTTCTGGAGGGAAATATAAACTCAAGAACTGCAGTTTAGTGCAGATTTTTTAAAAGTTAGCACATCTCTTCTGAAGTATGAATGAAGAACTTCACTACCACTGAACTGTAAGTGAATTTCCGTTATCAAATTCAGCCTGGCTCCCTTATATTAAGCATATTCCATGAGGGGTGAAGTCCAGACTTGCTTTACGGATTTAGCTGGGAAATGCAAATGTATGTGTAGCCTTAGCACATACAATTTGCCTTACATAAGACTGACATGAAAACTGCAGAAAAAGCGAAGCCTCAGAGCTACCAGTGGGAGAGACATCCCAGCTTACAGCTGCTTCAGGCTCTACACCAGGCTGTTCTAGCTGTTTAGAAACAGGAGATGTACCTACTTGTATAATAGTTAAAATGTCATTCACCACCAGTGGAATATTTTTGATGTTTACATATTAGTACAATCAAAATGAAAGAAACCACCTTCTTATGCTATTGCCATGATTAGGGCAGTCCAGCAAGAAGTGCAAGTTTGGAGTAACATTCCATTTAACATGAGCAAATCTATCACACTTTCCCAGGCACAACTATGAACAGGATCTGTTTACCCATCCCCAGTACCCCACATCAGAGCTCTACTTAAAGTAGCCCTTTCTACTTTAATTTATGTATTACTGTTAGTCAGTAATGCCCTGTATGTAACAATGCTTTACTCCTCCTCTTAACTATTACACTGAGCAACTACCACTCTTTGCTGAGACTAGAAGCCAGATCTATCATATCATTTCATTAATGCTAGATCACCTAGCTTACACAGCAAGGCACTCCCAAGCACCAAGAAATAAACAGGTGATCATTAAAATGCAATTGTTTCAGACAAGTGAATCCACACATCCAAGGACAAGAGGTGTCACAGTCAATTCTATGTCTAGCAGAAAGCAGAACAGACAGGTAAGTTGTTAGGGTCTGGTAGGAGCTCCTCTGTTGCTTTAAGGAATTTTCCTCCATACATGTTATCAGATCCTTGGCCCAGGACCCGGCTGTGGATCAGGTTTTCGTAAGGGAACCAGGGCCCCTTTCTCTCTGGGAGCGGCTTTTAACGAGTGTAAGAGAGAGGTTTGTTCACAAAGACAGAATGCAGGAGTGCCATCGTAGGACAGGCTGGAAGACACTAGAGGAAGGCATCCAACAGCTGAGAGAAATGGAGGTTTTAGAAGTACTTTTTGGGAGGGACAGACACCATGATAATAACCCCGACAATGTCAGGTGCACAATACAGATGTT
>NW_008678293.1:0-321 GCF_000695815.1 Acanthisitta chloris | reverse complement strand
TCATTGCAGTGATTAAGGCTGATGACAACCATGAGGCAGTGCGTACCATCACCGACAAGCTCAGAAGTTATGACAGTATGATCAGTAGCCAGATGCAGATGCAGACTCATGTCTCTGCTTTGGTTAGGGACCTCAAAGAGGAGATTAGGGAGGAGATTAGAGAGGAGATAAGGAAGATCAGTGTGGCACCAGTGCCCAAGCCAGAGCCCAACGTTCCCCAGCTAGAGAGTGAGGCTACACTCCACGTGCTGACCTGCGTGCTGACCATGTTCTTCCTGCGTGACCATGGGGAAAACATGAAAAGGTGGGATGGGAAACCCA
>NW_008678292.1:20072-23217 GCF_000695815.1 Acanthisitta chloris | reverse complement strand
CTGCACCTCGGGGACCTTTCCATACGGTGTCTCCGTATGTAATATACCCCTCGGCACGCTTTGCTGCCTCCGTGCCCGGGATGGACGATGTACAGAGGCGGTGGAAAAGCTCTCCGGTCTCCCGCACTGCGTGCTGGAGGCAAGAGAGATCCCATGAATGCGTTAAGGGCTGGAGAGCCCCATAGCTCGTCAAGGGGCTCAGGGAGGAGGCAGGGAGTGCAAGTGCAGTGCAAAGTTTATAAAAAAATCGATGGCATCTTATGCCTTTTTCCTGAAGTCGATAATAAGGAGTTGCTGGGGTGTCCCTGAAAGCCTGTGGGACTGTGAGTGTGTGTAGGGGGCTGTCCCAAAAGCCCACACGCCTCTGTGCCCTCCCTCGCACCCACTTTGCAGCGCCCGGCAGATGGCTGTGGACAAAACTTCAAGTTTCTTTTGACTTGTCATCAGAAATAACATTTCCACTGTAATGTAAAGTCTGGGAACAGACGTAATCGGAAGGGCTCTGGGAAACCTTGATGTCTGGTGACAGTATTTCCATTATTCTGATGATTATAGCTTGTCCCTGCCTTGAAAATGCCTCTTTTTATTGTTTTACTACTATTGAAAATGGGTATAAAGCAATTAATAGCATAAAACAGATTGGCTGGATTTGCAGATACATCCTTTCTGAAACTTGCTCGTAATGAGAAAGCAAATTGTCTACCTCTTTATCTATCTGTCTCTATCTGTGCATTAGCTATAAGTTCTAATGTGCAATTCAACCACCTCTTTATTTTTTTGACTGGAAGTTTTTTTCTTTATTTATTATTACTTAGGCAATAATTCTGACAGCAATGTAGATGTTACTTTGATTTAACCAATTTTTAAAGGCAGTTGTGTTTGCCTGACATGACTTCCACTCTCGTTAAAGATGAAAGCAAACATTCAGGAGAAAACAGCTGTATGGTATATTTCAGCATTGCGCTTGTCTCTAGGATTATTTATTTGCAATATGACATGGCATGTAATGAAGAAAACAACATATATGTCTTCTCTTTTGTTTCATTTTGGTGCTGAATCAAGGGCTTTTGAGCAAAAGAAGCTAAAATGCCTCCCCCATGCCTTCTCAGTGTGGATTTCAAATAGTTTTGAGTATTTCTGCTTAAACTAGTAGAGAAAACTAATTCTGTAGGCATTTGCAGGGGAAAGAAAGGTTATTTTTGTTAAAGCACAGGTCAGAAAGTGAATTTCATGAAATTATCCCTCCTTCCCTGGCTTCTTTTACAGAAACATACCATTTAAATAACTAGTTTCCTTATTCTTTAACTTCAGCTGACTGAGAAGGGTAATGAAGGAAAATGCCTTGATTGTTCATGGCTTTCCATTAGAATTTTGCACCTCAGGATATCATGCATTGAAAGCTTCCAACTCAGAAGCACGAACAAAATCCAAAGTCTAGTGTTTATTGCCAGTGTGGTGTTTGTAGGAAGGAGAAGCAAGCATGTTAATAAATACTGCTGTTATCTTCTTGTGGTTTTTCTAATGTGGGGTTTAGCATCTGAAGGCCTTTTTCTCTCCTGTCTTTGGAGAAAACATACTGCATACTGATTAATTGAATTGGGGTTTTTTAAACAGTATGGAGGGAAAGTTAAATGCTTGAACCTGGGTCCTTTCATTTATTAGCAGATAAAGGTGAATCCAATGCCTGTTTTTCTGCTGCAGTTCATTTTTCACCTAATTCTACTGTTGTGGTGTGTGTGGCACAGGAACATCAAGCAATTTGCCCAAGGTCACTCGGGCAAACAGTGTGGCGTCTTTTGCCAGCCGCATTGGTTCCCAGTCCCCCACCACAAAGCATATACTTTCTTAGGTCACAGTTGATGTAAAGCAGCAGGAAGACATATTGAAAATGGACAAAAAAATATGAACTCATGTCATGATTATGCCAGTTGACCGAGGGGAGCAGGTAGGATGTGTCTGTATGCTATTGTATTCAGGCTACCTAAGCAGTGAAGAGGCGTAGAGCTTGCTTTTGCCAGTTCCCTGTTACTCAAGCAGACTTCACAACCTAAGCTTTTGTCACTTATATTTTATGAAAAACATAGTCAATCAAGTCTCCTGTGAAGAAGCAGTATATTTCAAATCACACATCAGTGATGGGGTATTCCTAAAGACTGGATGGATTGGCAAAGAAGAGGAAGGCATAGTAATAAAAAATTGGGGATTTACTGGGTCATATAGATGTAGAGACACTCCACAAAAGGGAGATCTTTGCAGCTGCTCGATGTCCTGTTACCTAGAATATTAAAAACAGCTTGTAATTTTTTCATTATTATTTTAAGAGCAATTCTCCCTTCATTTCCTATCCTTCTTTTCTCACACACCCCTCAAAACTCAATTTAACTTATTAAAAAATAATCCCTTCCAGGGAACAAACTTTTGTTTTCTCCATTTTCAGATAGTGAGGTCAGGATTGTGATAGAGGCAAAACGCTGGTGAGATCAGGGAATTTGGGTTCTCTGCTTTGTCCTGCCCACAGGCTTTTTCTGTGACCTTAGGAAAGACAATTAACCTCTCTGGATCTCCTCTTCCATGTTAAATGAGGATAGTACTACTTAGCTACCACAAAGTGGTGGTGTGGAGCAGAATTCATTTCTGCTTTGTGCAATACCTGAGGATCTTCAAGTGGAAATTGTTAGGAAAATGCAAAAAATACTATTCTGTGTTGAAATGAGGTTTGTGTTCTCTGTGTTCTTGTGAAGGGAACTTGGCTTAATTCAGTGGGTCTGATATTAGAATAAGGAGACTTCTATTTGGGCTTCAAGTATCAATCTGCCCTGTAGAAGCATTTATTGAGCAAGGTCACTGAAGCTCTTGAGGGATTTTGTAGAGATCAGATAAAATGTTTTCTTGCCAAGACCTTTCTGAAGAAAGGAGACTTCCTAGTTAAAACCTCTATTATTCCCAGTAGTTCTGCAAGCCATTCGTTTTTCAAAGCCATTCCTCTCCGTACACACACACTGTGTACAAACATGCTGTTTGGTGAGCAGTTGTATGCTCTACACTTGTTTTTCCTCTCTAGATGTTTATGTTATTGCATGAAATTTTGCCTTGTTCTGCTCACTAGATGTTCTCTCCAATCTTCCTGTGAAGATGATCTGAGTCC
>NW_008678292.1:0-20045 GCF_000695815.1 Acanthisitta chloris | reverse complement strand
CCCTGATTTCTAGGATAAGGACCTGCAAAAAAGAAATAGCAGCACCTTTAATGCTCTTACAGTTTTAAATCTCGCTATCTTGTTTCTTGACAGTAGTTTTTTCAAGAGATTTCAACAAGCTACAGTGAATAAAATACACTTACTAGGATTGCTTTCCCGATATGATCACTAGTGGCATGGTAAATGGGAACTGTTGTCATTAGGTTTCAGAGTTGTCACTCTGATGAATGTAGCTGTGTGTAGGAACTACTTAATTCTGTCCATGCTTTTTCCATGATGGAACTGCTACAAATTCTGTGGTGGTGTGGGTGGGGTTTTTCAATATAAGAAGCAAAGGCACGTATTTCTAGCTTTCTCTACAAGACATTTTCAATCCACCGACTATGGAGAGGCTGCAGCTAATGATAATTGTGTGCTTTAGCGCTCTCTCCCATGTATACATGCCTTTGCCTTTCTAGTAACCAGAGGCAAACTTCACAGAACCATAGAATATTAAGGGTTAGAAAGAACCTTAAAGATCATCTTGTTGCAACCTCCCTTGCCACGGGCAGGGACCCCTCCCAAATTCTGGTGTAAATTCTCCCAAACGTCTGGCATAAAGATGAGAAATGTACTATAATGCCCCAGTAAGGGCAGGAGAGGGTATTTGTCTAAGGTATGTGCTGTATTGCAGGTTGCTGCAGCCAGGTCAAGTTCCTATATGATCCTAGGGATTGGATTTTTCACACTATAGGAAAAATGCCAGCAGTGCATTTTTTGTCTCATTGCAGTACAGCAGTGCAGAAGATAAACCTGGAGAAGTCTGTTCTGCTTAAACAATGTAGCTGGTACTTGTGCAGGCCATGAAATTGCATTGATGCTTACAGTATGATCCAGGCTCTGAAAACTGGGGAAGCCAGGATGAGAGCTGGTGAGGCACCAAACCGGGGCCTTGTTTTATCTTATCAGCCATGCTGTACTGTTTTGTCCAGACGTCCAGTCAACCTGTGACTGTCATCTCTAGAGTTAATATGATTTTGAGATTCACTCCAAAACTGGGAATATGAAATGTCTTTGGGATAAGATGGCAAAGAGGAGGCTAAGAGTACTTCAGTAGCTTACAGTCATCTGAAATAGAGTTAGAAATAAGATGCAGCGTATCTTATTGGTTGAAGAGGAATTAACATTTAGCAACAGCCACAAATTTTGTCATATTGGACATTAGGAAGAGTTTCTTTTCAAAGAAGGTGGTTCAGCAAGGCACCAGAAAGTGTTTGGAGATTTTCAAGACTCATGTAAGGATGATCTGATGGGAACAACTCTGCTCTGAATGGATTTTCTTTACATCCTGCTACCGCTGATCCTATTCCTCTACCCTGCATGAGTTCTGAGGGTTGGCAGTGACAAGCAGGTTGTACAAGTTCTTGCAGTGAAACCTGTCTTTTCCGGGAATGATTCTTCTGAATGCTGTTGGCAGTGTTCTGGTGTGATCTGCTAATGTACTGGTGGTTTGATGCTGAGACATTACTCACTCCTATGGTGAATTACAAGCTAGGGAGGCTGATGGTCTTGCTGTGTGCCAGGTAGTTTTTCATTATGCCTAGCAATGCAGTGTGTGATTGGCAGAACGAGATGGGCAGTATTTGCAATTCCAAATAGACTGCTATGCTTGGAAGGGAGGAAGGGGAATCTTTAGGCAGGGCAATGGTGCAGTTAGTTGCCAGCCATGGCTAACTGCTCCAAAAGTTCAGTTGAACTTTGGTCTGAAGGGTTTACTCCTAGAGTGCAAAATGGTGACAGAGCAGTCACATTAATTGTACTACATTTGGTAAATATTTTAATTGCTATTCTAGACTGTTTCTTTCTCAAATGGCTTTTGACTAGGTTGTGGTATTATTGAAGGTAAGCCAGCTCTGGCAGAATGTCTTGATACATTTCCATTTTTTTCTCTACCTTCAGTAATGAAGTTTGCCACTGAAGTCCTTCTTCAGGATTTTGTCAATTCATTTTTACTTAGTATTTAAATAGAAGATTGGAAATAAAAAGGAAACTCTGTCATGGCAACTGCTTTTTTGGTTGTGTTGAGTCAATAGAGAAAGAAGAAAGTGTCTGGAAAGTATTTTTCATGTTATTTCTCTACAGACTGGTTTCATTGCAGAGTCAGTTTGATGTCCAGTGTATGGGTCTGGGTATTGCTTGTGGATCCCATGAAGCTGGCAGATTCCCCAAGCCTGGCTGGCATAGCAAGCTGTCAATGTTCTTGTCGTTTAGAGCACAGTAACATAACTGCTCCTGTCCTAGGTGCCCATCAGCAGTTTCTCGTCAGATCTTGTACTTGGACTTTTTCATGATCATGGATGAGGGCTAGGAATTGTAGCTAAGCTTTCACAGTGGTTTAAATGCAAACAGAAACAGCTACATGACTCTTTAATTATTTTTTTTTTAATTGAAAACATTCATACTATTAGACAATGAAGTGTTTTGAAAATGTTTTTGAGAAGACAATTGATGTTAGGCAGGAGAAATTTTTCTCAAAAGGGAGGTGAAATGAAATATTTTCTTAAAGGCAAGGCTGTAGGAAGATGGAGCTTTCTGAGAGTTTCCAAATTTATAGCTGTATTTGTCTTAGAGATTTTAGAAAACATAGGGAAGCAGTGTTGGTTAATGGGCAAAGCAGAGGTTAAGTGTCAAGATCTTTAATGTTAATTTTACTCAAGGATACTGGTAGCCAGTCTTGCAAACAGTCAAGAATTTACTGAAGTTGTGCTATAGTGTCATGCTTCTTAAGCTCCCTGGATGTCTGTATGTAGAATGGTGGAGAGCAGTACATGCTTACCTGAGTCAGTACTCTCTTGCAAATCCATATTCACTTCAGAATTGAAGGCTGAGCCTGAGCTCATGTTTGGGGCTGGTTTGAGGACAATTGCAAGGAACCTGTCATTTATGGAGTCAAGGCCTGAGTTGGGCTGGGATCTGATCAAATGTATCTTGCAGTGGGAATCTGTTGGAAGGTGTCAAGTCCAGCCTACCTCAGTCAAGACAATAAATTAAATGCTGTGTTCTGTGTGAAGCGTTGAATGCTGTAAATGCAGAAATTCCCCATAGCAGCAAAGTATTTGGTTGGATCCTTAGTGTAAATTGATGTAGGATTGATCTAGGCTAGTTTACTGTGATCTGGTGACATACGTGGCAGAGCCCAACAGGTATATTAAGCTGAAATAACCCTTAGCTGGAAAAATTCTGCTCTGCTGCAGCCACACCTTTGTATGCAAGTTTCCTTGCTAGCTTAAACTCCCTGCAGAAATCCAACGTAAACAAATTCCCAAATCCTATCTTCCTTTTAATGTCCAGGGAGAACTGCAGCATTGTTGTTAATATTTCCTCCACATAAAAAGAAGGGCATGGAAGTATTTCTTTCCGTGCCTTTACTGGGGTGTTCTGAGACTGAGGGAACTGAAGAAAGTTTACTGTGTGTTTGAAGAGTGTGGCTGTGTGGGTGTTAAACATATTTGATAAATATTCTACCATGGAAATTTTAGGGTCAATTTCCAGCAGAGTCCCAGCATGCAATAAAAATCAGAAATGATTGATGCTGAATGATCCAACCTCTCTTTTGTTCCTCCCTCTGAGTGCTGAAGGAGACCCGATTGCTCTCCCACCAAAACGAGTGGCAAAGCCTTGACACTGAGGCTGTCACGGTGTTTTCTGCCCTTCG
Organism: Acanthisitta chloris; assembly: GCF_000695815.1. Classification (NCBI taxonomy): domain Eukaryota; kingdom Metazoa; phylum Chordata; class Aves; order Passeriformes; family Acanthisittidae; genus Acanthisitta; species Acanthisitta chloris. Next base: position 16,351 of record NW_008678292.1, on the reverse strand, counting down.
CGTTCCGACATGCGACACAATCGCTGGCCAGGCAGCTCTGCAGAGCACTACAGGGCCTGCGTGCCCCAAATAGCATCAGTTTTAATTAGCTCCAGCGTGATGTGGGTCCCTGGGGCGCGGGCTGAGCGAAGGGAGCGGAGTGAGGGATGCTGAGCCCGGCGCTAGAGGGAGCGTGGGCATCTGCGAACGGGAGGGAATGCTGCGGCGGGGAGCTGGAGCCTGGGACTGCGTGCTGGGAAGGCAGAGGATGCTGAAATATTGATATGGAAACCCGCTCGGAGCCATTGACTCTGTGAAAGTCCCGCTGTCTGTGGTTCCCTCCGCGCGAGAGAACAGTCCTCCCCACACTTGGCCGTGGTAAAGCGTTTTGCGGCTCCATGCGGTTGATGCTGTCTGCCTTTGTGCCATCCCTAATCGCTGCCAGGTCTTTTCTTGAAGATGGAAGTCCCAATGCCCGGGTCTTTCATCCAGCCTGAGTCATGTGCCTGTAAAAGTGCCAGCATCCTCCTGCAACTGCCGGTGGTGCTGCTGGGGTGAGGGAGGGATGGTGTTGACCTGTACAATGCCAGAATCAGATCCTGGCTACACCCTTCATCTCCTCCACTGCTGTGCCCTGTTGTCTCCGGGCCAACCCCTGGGGGTGGCTGCTGACAGACCCACCTGCTGCCTCTCCTGCACCATTGACAGTGGCAGGTGAGGGCAGGAGAACTGTGCTTCATTGCCTCTCTCCCCGTGCCTGATCCATAGAGGATGCGCTTGCCCTGACAGGTCCCTGTCATTGAGGACTCCCTAATATTTTGGCCAAGTTGAAGGTGTTGCACAAGTCTTAGTGTTTCTGTTCCTCTCTGCTTTCCTTTCTTGTGAGTGTGGGGGAACAGAAGGGACTGGAATTCTTCCCAGCTATTGCATTGTGGGACAAAGTAACAATTCCTGGGAAACATGACTGTACTATCTGGTGTCCTTGGGACTAAAATAGATGTTTGGGATTTGGCAAACCGGGACTGAGCGACAACGAATCACTTAGGTCAATGATGGGCCAAAGAATTTGGGATCCTGGAAGCAACTGCTTTGGCACTGCTTCAGGCACTCTGCCAGTCTGTAACATGCAGGTACTGCTGATTCATCTTCAGTGATGCTGCAGGTAGGCTCTAGAGATGGGTTGAGCCCCTGATGGGAATTTGGTAGGGGACCCCAGTGAGGGGTTAGTGGAGCAGAAGACTTGAGCACAGAGCTCCTGCCGACTTTCAAGGCAGAGAGTGTTCAGATGTACTTCCTTGGGTGTCAGGGGAGAGCAGGCTGTGCATGTGGGTTGTCTATGATTTGTGGTCTTGCCAATGTGCCTAGTGGGATTGTGTGTTGTCCCATGTCTTGGCTTCCCTATCTACAAGGAAGAGTTAACTCACATGAAGGGCTGTCGCTGAGGCTTAAAATGGACGTTTGCAAAAGCTGTTGGGTGGAAGAGAAAGTATAAAACATGACTGTTTAGCTCTTGCAAAAGTGCTTTAGGATCTCATAGATGTAGGGAGGATGGAGTGGGAGCTCTGATTGGTTGTTAGCCTGTCCCTCCAGTTTGCCTCTGAAAAATCTCCTCTCAGCTGTCATCAATACCATGAGGTGCAGGAAGACCTTGCATGTCTGCAGGCCTTGCTTGCCTCTGTCAGAAAACTGGGGAGTGAATTCTTTCTACACAAGGCAGTGGGGTGGATGGCTGTGTATATGGGGGCATTTCTCTGTTCCAGGCTTCCTGTCCACCAAACCCTGCCCATTTTGTGCTCACAGAATGACAGACATGACTGTACTTTTAAAGGTCTTCTGCTGCCTACTTCAGCTGTGTATTTCAAAGGTCACTGAAAGGATGGTCAGTAATATAAGCCTTTTTCCAGTGTATTTTTGGAAAATTGAGGCATGCAGGAAAGGAGGGATCTACTCTGGCTTGTGCTGCTGATCAGAACTGAAGCTGGAAGACAAGTTTGCTGACACCTGCCCTGTATTGATACGGCTACTTAATGACAAAGGACTTATTTTACTTCATCTACCACAGTTCAGGTGCCCTGTATATTTTATTTTTATAAGAGACAGCATGAAATAAAGGAAAAATAGGTGAGAAGAGGAGCTAAGAAGGGAAATAACGGGGCTTTCAATAATAGAAAAGTGGAACACACTCACCTGAAATCATTAACAGATTGATCTAGTTGAAGCACTGCAAAATTCTGTCAGAAAGTGTTTTAAGAACATCTTTGCTGTTCTAATCCCTTTACCTGCTTGGCTTCACAGATTGAGTCATTTCAAATCGCATCTCCTTTTGAGCTGGATGAGAATTGACACGAGACTGGGAGCTATGAATCTGGGCTTTCATTGGAAGTACAGGCAGGAGAGGAGTCACGTGTCTGATGAAGGGTGTGGGAGCTGAGTCTGAATTATGTGGATTGTATGTAATGAGTTGGAATAATTTAGGATGATAGCACATGTAGGTTTGTATGCCTGTTTGTGCAACCTTGTCATGGCATAATGTAGTAGGATGCAAAGTGCAAGGGTCTTGTAAGCTTTTGGGATCACTAAGGTGGCTTTCCCACCCTTGGTGTTACACTTCACAACCCAAGAGGAAAAGTCTTTGCCCAACACCAGATGCAAGTAAATTACTTCTGAGTGAACCAGGACAAATCTTCCTTTAGGCCTCTTGGATGGGGCTGGATTTCTCCATGTCAGTCTTCTGCAAGGTGAAGAGCTGGGGAAGTATGAGAGGGGCAGTGTCCTTTTTTTGCCACCCACAGTGTCTTTCTTGCTTTGTTCCCAATGAGCACAATGTTGGTAGCACTTGACATTATAGTGGGAGCATGGATGGGGATGCAGATGGGTATCTGGGGCTGGGGCCTGCTGTGTCTGGACAAACCAGCTCTCTGAACTGGCATAGACTCTGTGTCTGGGGTGGGACAGGGCTTTGCTTCTGTTTGGCCAAAACCCTGGTGCAAGACACAAGACTGGTGAGCCTGCTTGTAAAGGAGCATGGTGACCTTGTGCATGGGCAGCCTTGCTCATGGCATGTGGTGCAAGAGGTAGACAGGCAGAGCTCCTTATCAGGCAGGGGATCTCTGAAAACCACATTAGCCATCTGGCCTGAAAAAAAGCCTTGCCTATGAGACAGTGAGATTGCAAACCAATGTGATAGCCATGTTACTTGAAGCAACAGGTATTTCAGAAGAGAGAGAATCTTTATTCAAATGTACTTTGGCAACTATTGGATCAACACCGGGAGAAAGCCCCATACAGTCACAGTCTCCATATCAGGTGTTACAGAGGTATAATAGAGTTGTTTCAGCTATCATTGGCCAGACTTTCTGGGTAGCTGAGCCTTTAACAGAATGGCTTTCAGAAAATTGTGGGATTTGGAATACAGTAGAGACAGATCTGGCCAGGGCAGACCACCAGGTTATGATTTCCGCTGAGTGTTTTTGAGGCCTTGCCCCAGTAGTCACAGTGAACACTTAGTTATCTGGCCTCTGAGAGCTCCCTGATCTCTGAAGGATCAGGAAATAAGTAAAATGCCTGGTCATTTTGTTAAGTAACAGAATGTAAGTAACTCAGAAGTTAGCGATCACTTAACTGTGTGCCCTTCCAAGACTATTCTCTCTCTGTGTTTTCTGTCATCTCTGTCATGATCGCTCATTCTGGTGCCCATCTGGAGGAGTGAAGAGTGGCACAAGGTGTACTTGGCTGAGCATTACAGGTGTGCTGGAGGCTGTGGTTGATGCATCAGTCAGCCGGAGCCCTGCTAGCTATGAAGGTGGACACTGGGTGGCTTATGGTTCAGGCCAGATATTATTTTGGGACCTGCTTCTTCACTCAGCTGAACTTAGAGGAATTCTGCACTTCCCTGACCTTTTTTTCCCTTTTGAATTCAGTTCAAATTGGTCAACAGATTCCAAAGTTAACACCCCAATGGTAGCTCAGAGACAGCATGGTCTATTGATCTAAAGCTGAAACTGTTTCTTTTGGAAGGCAACTAAACCACAGCTACAGCATAGGCACTAAGGAGTCCTTAATTTTCTTGATTAACAGTGTTCATGTTGGATGGATCTGCAGAGAAGAGGCAGTCTAAGAGGTTCCTTGAGTGCATAGAGGATAATTTTCTACTTCAGCTGGTAGATGAGCCTACTAGGGGTGGGGCCCTGCTAGACCTGCTGTTCGCAAACAGAGAAGTACTGGTGGGAGATGTGGTGGTTGGAGGCCACTTGGGGCACAGTGACCATGAAAGGACTCGAGCACAAGTGCTATGAGGAGAGGCTGAGGGAGCTGGGGTTGTTTAGCCTGGAGAACATCTCCAGAAGGCTCAGGGGAGACCTTATTGCCCTCTACAACTCCCTGAAAGGAGGTTATAGTCAGGTGGGGGTTGGTCCCTTCTCCCAGGCAACCAGCAGTAGGACAAGAGGCACAGACTCAAGCTCTGCCAGGGGAGGTTTAGGTTGGATATTAGGAAGAGATTTTTTGTGGAGAGTAATCAGACATTGAAATGGGCTGCCCAGGGAGGTGGTGGATTCACCATCCCTGGAGGTTTTCAAGCTGAGACTGGATGTGGCACTTAGTCCCATGGTCTAGTAGCCACGGTATGGTTGGACTCGATGATCTTTGAGGTCTCTTACAACCTGGTTGATTCTATGATTCTGCTAGCCTGCCTGGAAACTCTGTTTAATCAAAAGACAATGTCCCTGGTAGCATGGCATTCTCATTTGCTTGTACAGCACCTCTTTGTTGCAGGCTCAGTTCTACCCTCCTTTCCTTTTAATTAATTTAAGATTATCGTCATTACTTGTTCCTACCTCACATGCTGCAAGTAATAAAGGCTGCCTTTCTGAGTTGTGCTGAGGTTTTGTTCTGATGGTGCTCAGCTTTCTGTGTTGTTTTTTCCCAGTTTTATTTATTTATTTATTTATTTATTTGTGCTTCCTGTAGTGCTACTGAAAACAGGCAATAAACTAGATTGGGGAGAAGATATCTTAGTGATGACTCACAGAAAGGAGAAGGAGGCAGGTCTAACTGAAGAATGAGATCAACTGCTAGATGATAAAATAAAATATTGGATCATTTGAGAATGCTACTTCTTCTGTAAATAAGGAGATTCTTCTTTTCTTCACCAAAGACAAAGGTTAACAGTTCTGAAAGTCTCTGACTAGTGGAGACTCTTCTCAGACTGGGGCTGGAATGAGTTGCAGAGTTCTTTTCATGTGCTTATCCTAGAGGAGACAAGGTTGAGAGGTAAGAGCTGATCCATGGAACTTGTGAGGAGGACACAAGAGTGAGTTGCTATGTGTGTGAAAGTGAGCAGTTCTGCTGTTCCTGTTTCACAGCTCAAGAGAATGTCTAATGCTGTACATTCTCACTTAAGAGAGTTGTCTGTAACATTTATTGCCCTTGGTAGCTAACAGGTTTGACAGAACAAAACTTGCTATAGCTGAGTTTATCAAAATGAGCTGCATGTGGGCACCTAAGGGTGGAACGGGACAGAGTGAAGCTTCCTGGGCTTTTTTACATCTTTTCAAATCCCATTTTAGTCACCGTATGCTTTAACAACAAAGAAGAGGTGTTTTAGAACTGTAGAAGACACTATGCCTATGTTTGTGTGTGTAAGGATATGTGACCTGATAACTATAGAACTATGTGTATAACTGTTTAACTAGAAAAAATGTAAATACCATGTAACCAGGGATGATCTGGGGCTATGGTCTGATTCTGCCTGCTTTTCTTTCATTCCCTCTCTATACTCTCCTGCTGTAACTCATGTGCTCACCATTATATGGTGCTGTAGGCCACTTCCTTCCCTTTCCTTTGCTGTGGCCTTTGGACAGTGAGAGTGAGTTGTACTGCCTCTTGTATGAGTCAGGAATTCAGGTTTTTCTGTGCCTGGCATGGCTGGATCTTGGCAACCCTCAGTTACACATCAGGTTCCTTAGGTTGCACATGGTTTTTTGTGTGCTGAATTTGGAGCTCTCATAAAGCATGTGTCCTCCCTGGTGTTCAGTTCTGCTGTGCTCTCATCTGCAGATCTAACTGATCAGGAGATGGGAGGGAATGGTAGCAAGGTGGAAAGAAGCTGGCAAAGAGTCTGTCATTGCAACCTTTTCTGTCCTGAGCCTTTTTTTTCAGAAAATGCCTGTGGTTTTAAACCAAGGTTTTAAGAGGTAAGTAGAAAACAGGAAAAGATTCCCCCACCCAGGTGCATGTACAGTACCTTGCACAAATCTTGTGTCTTTTAACAGATGGTGTATATAATACAGTTGGCATAACCTTGCCATTTGTTTTTGCCAGGAATTTGAACTCCCTGAAGAGGATGCAGTGTGGGCATTCCCTGCCAGCCTGTTTCTGCAGACCATAGATGATCAGTTGTGATGGGGAAGATATGGCCTTTTCTGTTATTTCTGACTTTTTAACACCAGCCTCTGCTAGTCTCTGGGGTGGCTGGTCAGTTTTTTGCTCACTTTCTCCCTCCTGAATGTTGAGCCAGAAGATGTTTTGCTCTTGTGTGATAGTCCCCTGTGGTGAATTTGTGCTGACAGACCGTGCTGGCTACAGGGAAGCTGGTAGCTTTTTAAAGTTAATTCTTTATTTAAATGTTCTCTCTCCAGAGGCATGCTTGTGCTTGACTTGTCCTGATGCATTTTCCTTGTGCATCCTTCTGCTATGGCAGCTCCTGCCCAGGGCAGGGACAGAGGATGAACCTAATAGATGAAATCAGCACCAGAGGGAAAAAACCAAAAGGTCCCCTGAGCAAGGCATACATAACTACTGGGTACTTGAATAGTATTTTGATGCTGTGCTGCTTTGTGCCTAACTCTAAACCCTGATGGGGGAGAAAGGAGGAAAGTGATTATACAGAGTCAAGGGGTCTGACTCCCTGGAGTCTGGGACATGGTCAATTTAGGTTAGACATGCTATGGCTGAATGATACTTGGAGTTGTCTCAGACAAGAACTGGGCAGAGAAATGCTGTCAGGAGGCTTTTCTCTTTCTTATTTAGGCTGAATTGGTCATTCTCACCTGCCAGGGTGCATAAATTGCTGTCAGGCAAGCTAAAGCTTTAGACCACCAGCTAAATGATCTGTCCTGCCATTAACTGAAGGGAGAAGAAGGGTGTCAGTAAATACATATTAGCCTTTCAAGGGGTACTGTTCAGCTGATGTTCATGTTCCAAAATCCACTCTGGTTTATGGTAATTTTATGCTGGTGTTGCTTCAAGAGAGCTTGATTTATATTAGTGTGGGCAGGACCCTAATGCGAATATTTCTGTGTGCAGCCTTAGTTTTGCCAGTGTGGGCCTTTATGTATCTCCTTGGATTTGTGCCCTTGAATTTTTTTTTCCCCTGTTGTCCTGAGCTTGGAACAGTGAAAATGGGTTGCCTGATTGTGGGGAACATGACTAAGTCTGTGTCTTAAGGGAGGAAGACTGAAGTATTCCCACAGTGTGGGCAAGTATTTTTCTCCCTTTCTTGCATTCATGAGAAACTTGGATGTTCAACTGCATATTTGCTGAAATGCACTAGCATGTGCTTGTGTTGCTGCCATTAGTGATGCCAACAGTGATGTTCATTGTCTACCAGTGATTTGGACACTTCAGGGTGAGAATTGCCAAGCTGGACTTGCCAAGTCTCTGTTCTTTTGGAATATTTCTAATAAAAATCTCAGTGTGAAAATATATTTAAAATGCTGGTGTGCTGGTTCTGGGAGAAGACAGGTGCCCATTCCTAGAGCACATGGTGTCCCAAAGTCTTTTAGGCAACTCTGGGCTCTCAGTTCACTGCTTTGCTAAATATCTTCACTGCTTATGAGGGGTTGCTGTTTTGAGAGGTCAAAAGCAACTTCCTGAATGGAAGCTGGAGGGAAGGAACGGTTTGTAATAAACTGGCAAACCAGACTTTTAAATATTGTGCTATGCTGTGGCCTTGAGCTGGGGTTGCAGGCTTTTCTGTGTTTGCAGTAGAAAGAGCTGTTCTGAGGAAAATTTTAGTGGTTTGCTGGGGTTTTTTTTTTTGGCTAGGTAGACAAATAGTATACAGACTTGGCCAGACAGACTAAGTGCTGTGAGTGATCCGTTTGCCAGACTGGAAATGGTGTTCTGGATCTCTCTCTTCTGCTTGGAGTAACTTGTCACTGGAACACTTCGGTTTGCCTTTTGCTCTCTCTCTTTAATGAAACTGCTGTGCTTGGTTTAAATCCTTGGTATTGCAATAAAATCGTCTTGATAAGGACCTTAGCTTGATGAAGTAATGGTTTCTGTCAGAGCAGCGTATTTTATTTCAAGGGCATATTTTTCATCTACCTGATGCTGAGTAGGGCAACAGTAATACCTTCGAAGTCAATGGTGATATACTGATGAAGTGTCAGTAAGATGAGAATTAGACTCACGTGCCTTCCCCTTCTCTGGCAGCTGGCAGGCTTGGACAGGATGGAATTTGAAAGCTTCTTCCATCTGCAAGTCTGTGCTTCAACCGGTATTTCATAACAGACAGCAACCAGAAAAGCATTAACACTATGATGAATTACCAAGTGTCACAAGACATCAAGCTGTGTGGTGAAGCAGAGGGTTCTCTCTTGAAGGGGTTAAGCAATCCAGGAATGCAGTCCTTTAGAAGTAGCTTTGAATGATGATGAGGGCTTCACTTGCAAAGTTTCAGCAAGCAGTGTCCAAACAGCATGTCAAACAAAAATGAACTTTCTTTACTGCCTTGGTGGAGATCATCCCAGTTTGTGATGTGGCATGTTCTTTTCCTGCATTGCTCATTGCCTGAAGTCTAAATAAATTTTCCAAGTTTCAACGTTGTCAGTGATCTCTCTAGCCATGCTGTGTTGGTCCTTCACTGGTTTAGGTTCCCCTCTAGCTCAGGTCCTGCTGAGAGGTGCAGCCAGTGCTTTCTAGGGTCTTGGTGAAAGCCTAGAGAAATAATCTGGGTTTTGGCTCAGGAGTTAAGGCTCCTCAGAACTTGAAGCTGAATTATTTAAAGCAGAGACAGTGTGGTAAAGATGGTGTATTTATTAGGGCAAGTTCCCATTAACTCTTCTCCATGACGGGTTGAATATCTCTAGCTGTTCCTGTCCACTGTCATATCAGGTCTGACTCAAAGCCAGTGAATTCTTTGCATTTCTATTGAGTTTAATGGGATTTGGACATGTGCCCAGGCACATAAGATCAGATGTGCTGGATGAGACCAAAAGTCCATCTATTCTCAATGTCACATGTCTGACATTGCTCAGTAGCACAGCTGTATGTGGCATTGAATTGTATTTGGCTTATCTACCATCTCTCTGGAATCACAGATATATAGTACAGAGAGCTCTGCAAGTAATTTACTGATCACCTTGATGTTTTCAAGTGTGTATGGCGTGGTTGACAGAAGGAAATTAATTTGGGCTTAATCCCTAACCCCCATCTCCATCCACCCTCACAGGTCTCCCCAGATTTTGACTCGGACCAAGCACAGAATTTCATTCTGATTTTAAAAAAAAACCCCAACAAACATCACCCCAACCAACCAACCAAGTAAAAATCACATCTCCTTAATTTTTTAGGAATTGTTTAAAGGATTTTTCTTTTTTTATGAGGAAGCTAGGATTTTTATTTTAAAAGGTTAAACTAAAACATTTATTATGTAGCTATGAAAGCAAATTCAGCACAGTTAAGGAGATACAAAATATGTTGGCCTTATTAAGTTTCTATTTTACTGTAAAAACTCACACTTGAAGATACTACTCCCTCTGCTTTTCTATGCTATGCTGTGTCTTGGTATAAAGTCAGAGAAATAAGGTTGCCGTGTTTATATGCTCTTGGAGGAAAGCAGTGAGCTCCAAGGATAAAAATAGAGATTATAGTGTTTGATGTAGAGCCTGCTTGTAAGGTCATGTTGTTTCATTTTAATTACAGGAATTACCTTGCTGACGTCAGTTTGTCAGTCAGCAGGGTGGATGCTTACATGCTGTTCTGGAGGTGGACAGAAAGTAATAGTTACTTTAGAGAGTGGTTTTTTGGTTATGTGTGGTGGTGGTGTTGTTTTCTTTTTTTTTTTTTTTGGTGAAAGAAGTTTTTAAACTGGACGCTTCAAACTGAAAAGTACATGTGCGATTTTTGTTTGTTAAGTTTAGTTTAGTTTTTTTAAATTTTTATGTTTTTAAATATGGGTTTTGTAAAATTTTTTGCTAAAAAGCCCTAAAATAAAACTCCCTCTTCTTCATCCTGATTTAGAAATTCACCAGTTTATGTCTGGGTAGGCTGGGCATGTTTGAGAGTGGAGAGGGAGTTGCACTTCAGATCTAAACAACTTGGTCCTGTTCCTGAGATCCAAGAAAATATTTCAGCAAGTGCTGCCATGTTTTTTCCACCTTGAAGTTGAGTTGCAACTGAAGTGTAGTCATAAATGCCTTTGGAGCAATGGGGTAGAGCTCACATATCTGTTACTTGTGCAGGATGGTGAAATACGTAGGAACTCATCCTTTAGCCTTTACATTAACTACTGACAAGCTGTTTCCCTCTGTGCCTCAGTTTCCTCACGTGTGAGAGGAAATTGACCTCTGCAAAGCCCTTGGACACTGACTGGTGTAAAGCACTGGCTAAGCATTGTTATCTATAGCTATTGGCAGCTGAGATCTGGACTGACGTTTTTCCTTTCTCCTTCCCACAGGGAATCAGGCATTGGCCACTGTTCAAGGCAAGCAATAAATGCAAACCATTCTATTGTATTTTTTCAATCTTAATTTTCCTGGGTGGCATAAACTGCATAACAGAGTTGTGAGGCCTGTGGCCTGTTAGAATGTGATCCCATCTGTCTGCAGGGGGTTGTAGTCTGAGAGCTGCTGCATAGATGTTCCAATTGAATTCAATTTATTGTTTGCTTTTTGTAACATAATTTCATTTCTAAGTGTGAAAAGTATATGGAGCTGAGATTTGTCTTGGTGCTGGGAGGAGAGTCCTAGTCTGATTATTTAAAATGAATTAGTTCTGATGAAATATTTAGCCTTTAAACAACACATTTAATACAGTGAATTGCATTTTATTTATTAATGGCTGCTGCGATGAGATTTGGAGAGAAATTCTGCTAAAACACACTGTTGTGATATTGCAAAATATAGTAATGACTATAATATTTCATTGAATTATTAATATCCACTGTGCCTACAGAGCTGCATAAGTGTCAGATTTCAAAATTGTTTTTATCTGAGAAGTGATATGTGAGTGTTGTTTTGCTTCTTTTTAAAATGTTTTTTCAAACCTTTTTTTTTTTTTTTAATTACAGTGAGAAAAGAAAGCACAAAGGCCAGTCAGGTGATGCCACTATTTAACTCTTTTCTCATTATCAAAGCACCCCCAGGAAATATGTTGAAGATTATTTCTTTCTGCCAGAGCCAGATCTGTTTGCAAAGACTGATTCTTTGCAGTGGAAATGCTGCAGTTAAAGGGAAAGGTGGTGTGGGACAGCCAGGCACAGGGCTGACTGAGATCTTTAGAAAAACACCCTTGCCTTACTCCTCCCTTCCCTGCTGCCAATGGCTGATTTGTACACTTCATCTAGCCTGTGGAGGTTATTGTCAAAGAAAGATGGGCAGAACACTTTTAATCTCTGTGGAGCAGATTTTCTGCCACTAGGAGAGACCGTATCTGTCAAAGGTTTGGCTTCCAGCCAGCGACAGCTCCATTCGATTTGTCTGTGGCCCTGTGAACGATGGCAAACCCTGACTGTGGGGCTCCAGTGCCCACCTCAGCAGGGATGTGCCTTACCTACTTCATTTCACATGGTGCCCAGGTTGTTCCTGGATGTTGGCTGCTCCTGGACATGTGAGTGTGATGGCTTTGCCACTGGTGTCCCCCAGCATGGTTGTGTCCCATGCCAACAAACATTTTCAGACAAACTCAAGCCTGGTTTAGGTGATAGGGTAGTTGAGGGGACAGTTATTTCCAATGACTCCTGCCATCCACATGTCCTTTTTAATCCAGGCTCCTACTCTGTCCCTACTGTGTTGCCTCTAGCCATGGCCTGGGGAGCTGGTAGTGAGAGAAAATGGCAGGCTTTATTTCAAGGAGGGCTCTTTGGAGCTTCCCCAGGGCATTCTACTGCCTGATGAGTTGATCAGCCTCAAAGCAGTGTCTAGGGAAGAATCAATGCACTAAGCTGGGCTCTCTGGCTGCTGGTGAGATGGTGCCCTGCATCACTGGGGGATTTGAGTGAGGCTGGATGAATGCTGCAGGGAGGAGGCAGGTTCTTTAGAGGTTTAGCTGATGATTCAGTCAGCTTTGAACTGTCCTACCTCAGTACCATGTGCAAGGGAAGAAAGCACCGGTAGGGCTAGAGCTGAGTTCAAACTCCTTTGGGTATTTAAACCAGAAAGAAAGTATGTGAATGGAAAGAGGAAATGTAAATTTCTTTCCTGCCTGTTCTAATGATTTCTGGCAATTATTTACCACCTTCTGGTGAGACAAGGGGAGCTGTACTGGGAGAAGGGAAGGAGAGGGAACTGGGGTCTTAATAGTGTTTGGGTGTTTCAGGGAGTTGAAACACTTGGGAGCCAAACTGGAAGATGAGAGTAGGGAGGCCAAGTGACAGAAAGTAGTGCCCAGATAAAGACTCGCCGCGTTGGCATTTTTTTGGCCACAGTTTTTCCTCAAGGGTTTTCACGTTTGAGGGAGGAATCTGGTTCTGTGATCTGCCTTTGATCTGCATGGCTAAATGTTCCTCCATGGTGAGGCCATGGTCCTTTAAGCTTGCTAAGTTCCAAGCTCCCATTAACTACATTGGCAATGAGGCATCAAAATCCACTCGGGAGCTGAAGTACAGAACTTCTTTCAGTACAATTATCATGGGGGAAATCTTGAAGCTCATGCCCTGTTTAACCTCAGACATGTTTCTCTGATAGTATCAGACATATGCCACAGTGACTGCACAAAGGAACATCACAGATATTTGAATTTGCCTCATTGGCTTTGCAGAGTGTAATAATCTGTTGTGAGAAAGGAAACCACTTCAGTTCAAAGAGACCAAACTTTGTAGTAAACAAACTTTTGCTTCTGTGCAGGGAGTTGTTAGAGAGGACTGATGAGAATAACTAGGTTAATTTGGTTTCATAGAATCATAGAAGTTGTATATAATGTAGCTTGACTAGAAACAGAGGGATTTAAGCAAATGATGTGCTCAGTGAAGACACTATCCTTGATCTCTATAACTGCTCCGGATAGCAAATGCTTCCTGCTTGCTTATTTGCACACTTGTTTCTGGTGCTAGTTGCTTAAGTTTTGCCACCAGACATTGGAAACCTGCTTCCACATGCTGGAAGACAGATTTTGCTTACAACTGCAAGAGGCTGTAATGTAATTGTGACTGCCCAAGGCTTAGTCTGAAGCCTTGCTACCTGAAAAAATAAACAGGAGTTGATTATCTTTTTTTAGCTTTTACTTGCATTGTAGTCTTAGGCTGTGAAATGCATTTATCTGGTGATTGTCTCAGCAAAGGTATCACCAAATTTTCTGAATTTCCAGACAATATCTTGTTTGTTTTACATATTGATGTGCATGTTACTGTGAATATAACTTATAAAAAGTGATTCTTGCTTGCTAGTTTTCCCTGCTTAGACTGCAATGGTATGAACTTGAAGGGAAAATGATCTGCTTGCAGGTTTGGGAAGAGAGGAAAGGACCAGCCCCTCCTTTGTGTGTATCCAGCTGGGTCTGATCTGGATCAGGTGCTGAGGGATGGCTCTGTCCCTGTGCAGTTCCCTTCATCTGTGTTAGACCTGCAACAAGCCCTGAATGCAGAGTATGAAAAAGCAACAGAGGATTGCAGTGTGACCCATGCTGCTTCTGATATATCTCTCTTTCTAAGTTAAGCATCCTCTTTCACTGGTGTTATCCTGCTATCACTTAAATAAATACTAATAGAGTGCAGTCAGTATAGAGTTTGAAGTATACAGCTCACTGTCTCTGTTCTGGTTCAGGCAAGAGAAAAATGGGGTGAGCTTGAGCTTCCTTGGGGGAAATCTAGTGTCAATCTCTGAGCTGACTGAGAAACAGACTGTATTCTGGGCAAAGTAAAGCAGAATGAGATTGTTTGGGTTGAGCCTGATCATATTCTATTGATTGCTGGTGTTGATGTTCATACAGAAGTAAACTGCAGTAAGGAGCATTAATTTTTTGTGAGGAAACTGTGTGTTTTAAATGTATACTGAAGTATTTTCCCCAAAATTGCAGCTGGGAGGAGAAAGAAAAAAGGAGAAAGGCAGAAGGAAAATCTATTGAAATGCTTTATTAATATATTAACAAAAATGACTTTGCTTTCAAAAGGATTTTTTTTTCATATTTAGGTGACGTCACTGAAAAATATTAGTCCTACTAAAAATTATTTTTAATATTTCACATTGCTGTTTACTAGTTTTATGAAAAATGTTGCATCGAGTAAGAATTTTTACTTAAAGATTTCAACTGCATGTACTTCTAGTTTTAAAGTGAGAATAAAATCAATACTATGAGTCTGTGTAAGACTCATGGGAGAGGAGAGTGATTACAGAATTACTATTGATGTGGTTTCCAATCAATTCTCCAAGAAAATCGAAAATTTCTTGAAAAGTTTCACTTTTAATCAAAGGACTTTATGACAGACTACTCTATGAAATTTTTTAGGAAATTGCTTGGATTAGGAAATTACTTTGAGTATTTTTTGGTTGTTCAGTGCCGGAAAAAATGTTTTAAATATTTTTAACAATTTTTAAAATTGCATGATAAATGTTTACAAAAATGGGGAAAATGTTGAAACTTTAAATAGAAGGACAGATACTTTCCAGTCAACTGCAGTCATAGATAAATCTGTCAACATTTATAATCTGAACTAGGAAGCTTAAATATCAAGTATCATGTGCCAAATGTTTATGTTGAACTGCCTACAATCAATCCATAGGGTCAACTTTTAAAATGTCAGAGGTTTAAATTGTGCGTGTTGACAGCAAGCTGAGATTTGCTCAGAACACTCATGCAGACCAAGGTGCCATGTTTCTCAAACATGATACTCATGGCCAGTCAGTTACCTGGTTCTTGCTGGCAACGATTCTTAAGTAATTGGAGTTGTCTTTAAAGACTTTTGGTATGTTTTGGTTTTGGGGCACCAGAGCTGGTTCTCTGTTATGTATCATCTGGAGCTTTGGCCTTTGGTGCTTTTGGTCTTAGTGGATTTTTTTTTTTGTTTTTTTTAATGCTGCTGCAAGAGAGGAAATGACTTGCAAAACCAGGGGAATTAATGACTGTTTCAAAGGAAGATCTGCCTGTTCTTGAAAATCAAGACTTTAACATGTGTTTTCAGAGCAAGGCTGTGCAATAGATGAGGAGAGGCAAAGTGTGATCAGGGTTTGTGTGAGCACAAAGATGTCACTGTAGCCCATGCAGACACATCCCTTCTGCTGGGTTGCACATTTGAAAATGGCCCTGCTTAAATCAGCAGATTTACTGCCCCCTGATAAAGACCTTTGGAGGTCTGAGCTTGCAGCCCGCTGATCAGTGAGCTGTCATCTGGCATCAGGATTTGGTGCCATCTACTTGGTGTTTCTGGACTCCTCACAGGGACTGAGGCACCCTGGTCCTTTGGGAATTTTGTCCACAGGTTAGCACCTATTGTGAGGCTGAGTTCAGGCATGTTTGGGTCTGGCGATGAAACAAGATTCATTGAAAATGAAAACTAAATGATTTATGGTGAGAGGAGGAAAAAAGGAGAGGAGAAAATAATGCAGTAAAGTTTACCCAGGTTTTCTGTTTGTTTTCAGTATTATTATTTACTGCATCAGTAGTTTAAAACTCTGACTTTGGATCAGTTGCCTCTGCTTGACTCCTTATGTTCTAATGATCTCTGCTCATAGAGCCTTTAGTTCAAGCTCAGTATCCTGTGAATGAGAAGAGAACCCCCAGACCCTGACCACCAGCTCTCCTTAGTGCTCTGCAAGGCGTGATGTCCTAGGTGTCCAGTCACTGAGCACTGGAACAGATTGCCCAGAGAAGCTGTGGATTCTCCCTCACTGGAGAACTATCTGGATGCAGTCCTGAGCCATATGCTCTAGCATGGCCCTGCTTGAGTAGGGAGGTTGGACCAGATGACCCACTGTGGTCCCTTCCAAACTAACTGATTCTGTGATTCTGTGCTGGGAGAAGAGCTGCCATCCAGGTATTACTCAGTGTGTTGTGGGCTGTGAACCAAAGAAGTTGAACTGTTCTTCTCTGAGTCTCTCAATGTTTAAGAACACACTGATTAGGAGCAGGTAAAAATAGCAGTGTAGGAGGATGCACACTAAAAGACTCCCTTAAGTAGGCAGGAGAAAATAGAAACTTTGCTGATTATCTACATATA
>NW_008678291.1:0-201 GCF_000695815.1 Acanthisitta chloris | reverse complement strand
CCTTGACCTCATCTTCTTTGTCTCCCCGCTCCTCATCCCACAAGGAAGGAGATGGTGGAAATCCAAGCGGCGAAAGCAGCCGGGGGGTGTTCCTGACAGCGCCAGCTTACCTGGTGCGCCCCTTCCCTGGGGCCGCGACGGGAAGGGAGGACACGGGGGGACCACGCGGGCGCAGCCGACGGCAGATTCCTGCCTGGAGAG
>NW_008678290.1:317-528 GCF_000695815.1 Acanthisitta chloris | reverse complement strand
TTCCCCAGCACAAATCCTGCCTGCTCACACTCCGAGGGGCTGCGGTTCTTTCTGTCCAGGTGACGCCAGCGTGTAAATTCGGCTGTAAACCTGCACGCAGGTCATGCCGACCCTGCCTGGAGCCGTGTGTGGCTGCTGCTGGGGATCTCGGGTCGTTCTGCTCAGCGTTTTGTCGTGTGGGCAGGGCCGGGAGGTGCCTGTGCTGCCTCGG
>NW_008678290.1:0-246 GCF_000695815.1 Acanthisitta chloris | reverse complement strand
TGGGAGAGGAATGGGGATTTAGAGGGTGGAGGTAGTGAAGCCAGGGAGACTCGTTTTGAGTCATGGCTGGGAACAAGCTAGGAGTGACGCGGGAAAAATCCCACGCAAGCTGGGAAGGGAACAGTGCAAACCTCTCGTTGCAATCCTCGCGGCACACACTAGTGCCATCCCCCAGCATACAGCCCGGGGCAGCGGGAAGGGTGTGTGTGCAGGAGGTGTGGCTGGAGCCATGGCAGAGGTGCTGGG
>NW_008678289.1:958-4319 GCF_000695815.1 Acanthisitta chloris | reverse complement strand
CTTTCATCCTTGTTATGCTTCACCCAAGCATGAGTTTCAGTCCCCCCTTCCATCATTGTTGTATTTCACCTGAGCATGAGTTCGAACCCCCTTTTCCATGATGGTTGTATAATTATCTGTTATTTAGGGGGTACGTACAGATAGGTACCCAGGTGTACGTGCACAGGTACACATTGACCTGCTAAGATAATAATCACTCTTCTCATTAAGGCCTATTCTAGCTACCTTGCCACTAAGGCCTACTTTAGCTACCTTGCCACTGAGGCCTACTTCAGCTAGCTTGCCACTAAGGCCTACTTTAACTCCCATGATTTTAGAAACATTTTATCCCATGTTATCACTCCAGTAAACCTGTTGCCCAAAGCCCTAGATTAATGGCTCCAAATAATCCTTTTCTCTAGGCATAATAAAGAAAAAAGTAAAACCTGTTTCTTCAGGAAACAGAGGTGGGCTTAGACCCTTAGGCTGTATCTCTACTAGTAAATTAAATATGTTCAAGGGTGTTTCCTAGACATTAAAACCACCAAAAAGCACAGAATTTCACATGTCTGCTAGCAAAATCTCTGCTTCCTTCAGAGACCACCTGTTGCAGGTGGCCTGTTAAACAGTAACTCCTGAAGGATACTGAAGAGGGAAGCTGTTGGGAGCAGGGCACAAGGCATGTGGGGATAATCCTAAAAGTTTGATGCTACAGATGACCATGTGCTAGCACTACTTAATTTACTGGAAAAGCAGAGAGTACGTTGTAAAAATACAAGTCGCCATCTCCCACATATCTATACTCTTTGAGCTTTCACATGAGAAGGAAGGAACCCCATCTGTGTATTACTGACATCACTTACTACTGCTAATCACATTCTTGTTCAGATACCATGGTTTTGAGGAAAACAGACATGCAAAGTAAGTTTTTTAATCCCCTAGTTTTATCTGTCTTCCTGTGCTTTCATTTTCATGAGTCCAAGTAACACAGCTTTCTGCAGTATCAACTGGACTTCCGTATAATGTAAGAATGTTGGACCTTTTTAAAGTCTTACATCTCATGCTGAATTTTGAAAGGGAATAGTTTCCCTTCCTTTGTAATACTTTTAGCATTCTATTATTTTAGAAATTCATTTTGCCCTAAAGAACATAGATAAAAATGTTAACTGATTTATTTTTCGTAGTAATAATAATAATAATAATTTAATTTTAGTAATAGGCAAAGAAAGCAGCTTATTTTTTGTGAAGCTTACCAGCAGCCAGCAGATTTACACCAAGGGCATGTTTTACCCAGACTTACAGACAGATACAACACATTCATGTAAGAACATCACGGGTAATTACATAAGAGATGGTATCATGTGTGCATAACAAATATTTTAATTTAGGGGAATTTTTAGAGTTTCTTTTATGAATTTAAACAATTTCATCTGTATGTAAACAAAAAGGCAGTTTTTGTAGTCGGAACTTAGGCAGCCTGACTCTCCTGGCCAATTCACTCCCTCATTTCCCCGTTACCAGTAGGAGTTTTTTAGTGAGCACTTCCTTCTGAATCAATCTTTAATTGGAATCAGTGGTTTTGTTTGGGTTTTTTTCTCATTCAGTTTGAAGTGACAAGGTGTTTCTAGCTAGCCAGTATCTTGGTCAGTTTGCCCTTCATCTTCTTTTATGTGTTGCTTGCACAGCCCCTGTATTGAGTTTCCCCTTCTTTCTAGACTCCAGAGTCTTCCCCATCTTTTCTGTAACAGGTCTTCTCTCTTGTCCAGATGGCACCTTCCTGCCTGTTCCTTAGCAGGGACTCACCCCTACGAAGCTCCTGACCACTGGAGCTCCCTCTGACATTTTGCAGAGACTGTCTATGGAAGGCTTGTTATCAGGGACGTAGCTCTGGCTGCACCCTACAGCCCTCCTGTTTTTACCACTGGATGGATGGGATAAACCTGGTGCGAAGGGGATGAGCCCCATGGTCCCTTGAGGACCCAGCTTTCCCCAGAAAAGGATTCTTGCTTAGATAAAGAGTCTTTCTGATTATCATGGTCAGCACGATATCTCTGCACACTTAAATGTGACTTTACTTGCAATATAACTGAAAACAATATTTAGCCAGCTATGCATAGAAAAACAGATGGTACAGTACCTTCTCTGTCTGCCTTACTGTTGGGTAAGGAGATTTTTAATGAAAGGTTATGTGTGTGATTAAATTGTAAACAAATAGGAGCATGATGAGAAACAATTTCTCCTTAGTATTACACCTCATTACTTTTCATTTTATAGCATCAGCAGATGTGTCACATAGTATGAAGAAAAAACATTGTGCTTTTTGTGTCTCTTAGAATATTTGAAACACACACATAATAGCTATCATAATTTGAAAAATATTTACAGGAATCTTGCTTTTATTTAGTAATGTGTACTTGTGTTTTGAGAGTGTTTTGCCTATTTCTTTTGAGACAATTTATAATAATTAGCAAGTTTATAAAAAGTATCATCATCATCCTCCAAGGTTCATAAAGAAATAAGCATTTATATTCTCCAGATGTGGAAACTAAGGCACAGAAAAGTTTGAAAAATCAGCCAAAGTCTAAGGCTGGATTTCTGTCAGAAGTGAAAATCAAAACAAGACAATGTTGATTTGAAGCTATTGCATCATCTTCGTAGACTGAAGTTTGTATTTCAGGGAATGCAGATTCTGAGTTATTTTCCACTTATTTACAAATACCAAGATTTTTTAATACCAACATGCAAAAATACCACTATATAAGAGTATAAGTATCATGTATGTTGGGCGGGTGTCCAGTGGGAAGGAACCAGATCTCTCAATTCCCAATTCGGAACAAATAAAAGTGGGCCTCTGTAATTTGTTTAGAGGGATCTGGAAAAGAGCATAACACAATTCCAGGAAGACAAGTCTGAGAAAATATCTCATTTGCATTTGACCCTATTCACAGCCTTTCATACCATTAATTTCTTTGTATTTTTTTTTTTTAAATTTCAGATTACAGAACCATGCAACAGATCACAGAATTACAAAATGGGTAAGGTTGGAAGGGGCCACAGTGGGTCATCTGTTCAAACCTCCCAGCTCCAGCAGGATCATCCTGGAGCAGACCACATTGCCCAGAATTGCATCCAGACAGTTCTTGAATATCTCCAGTGAGGGAGAATCCACAGCATCTCTGGGCAATCTGTTCCAGCGTGTGGTCATACGCGCAGGAAAGAAGTTCTTCCTCATATTCAGGTGGAACTTCCTGTGCTTCAGTTTCTGCCCATTGTCTCTTGTCCTATTGCTCAGCACCAGTGAGAAGAGCCTGGCTCCATTCTCTGACACCCTCTCGTCAGATACTTACAGACATTGATGAGGTCTACTCTCAATCTTTTCTTG
>NW_008678289.1:567-900 GCF_000695815.1 Acanthisitta chloris | reverse complement strand
TGCCCTCCACTGGACCTGCTCCAGGAGCTCCACGTCTCTCTTGTACTGAGGAGCCCAGAACTGGACATAGCACTCCAGGTGAGTGTGGAGGGATATTTGCTGAAGCAAGGCCATGGATGGGAGTTAAGGGACTAAGCAGAATATGGAAGCAAGGCCAAGGATGGGAGTTAAGGAGTGAAGCTAGATAGGAACTGTGCAGAAAAACATGTTTTTAAAAAAATCAAAGATAATTGTACAAAAACAAGAACTTTGAGATTAGTATAAGAATGTAGCAAACAAGATACGAAGAACTTAAAAGTTAAGCCAAGAGCTAATTAGCATGCTAACTTGACT
>NW_008678289.1:0-481 GCF_000695815.1 Acanthisitta chloris | reverse complement strand
ACTGGCGAACCCGACATGATGATGCTTGGAACTGGAAGACTCCAGAGAAGAACAGCTGAGGCACCTTGAAAATGCAAGAGCCAGTTGCCGCAGGAGATTTTGCAAGCACAATTCCTGGGTGCCCGAGAGAGGCACAGAAAAGAAGTGCAGTGCTGCGGAGCTGTGGGACAGCAGGTAGACAACCGGGAGTGCTGGGAGGATGGGAGCACAAGTTAGTACTGAGGAACAAAAAAAGTAAGTTGATATTTGTTGTCTTTGCATTTATTTTGCGTGTGTGTGTGTGTGTGTGTGTGTGTGTGTATGTGTGCTTATTCTGTGTGTACAATAAGAATTATGAGTTTGTTTGGAAGAAAAAGGAGTGACAACAGAGGGGAGAGGAGCACTGCTCCCCTCGTTGTGCACCCAGGTTGGACAAAGGAGCCTTGAAACACCTTATGAAATAAGTTACAAACCTGCACTGTTAGCGTAGAAAACACATAAT
>NW_008678288.1:3479-3737 GCF_000695815.1 Acanthisitta chloris | reverse complement strand
TTCCATTCACCCCTCACGCCCCTGCCTTGGTGCAGCACTTTGGTGTCATCGCACAGCGCCCGTTCCTCGGTGCAGCTCATTTAGGTACGGGCGGAGCAGACCCCTCGGCGCGGCTTTTACTCAATTGTACTTATTTCTATTTTTTTTCCATTCACCCCTCACGCCCCTGCCTCGGCGCAGCCCTTTCGTGCCACGCCACAGCGCCCGTCCCTCGGTGCAGCTCTTTTAGGTACGGGGCGGGGCAGACCCCTCGCCGGC
>NW_008678288.1:2432-2825 GCF_000695815.1 Acanthisitta chloris | reverse complement strand
AAAATGTGATTTCAGCTACCAAAACTGCTGCCAGCCACACCAAATTCCTTCCTGCAGCTTTCAACTGCTCTGACCTGTCTCTAAAACCTGATTTCATGCACTTCAACAGCAGCTGACACCTGTAAAGTGTGTTTCTCTGTAGATCAAACTAGCATATAAGGGTTAGGGTTAGGGTTAGGTTTAGGGTTAGGTTTGGGGTTTGGGTCAGGGTCAGGGTCAGGGTCAATGTTAGGGTTATGGTTAGGGTTAGGCTTAGGGTTAGGGTTAGGGTTAGGGTTAGATTTAGGATGAGGGTTAGGGTAGGGATTTCAGCTACCAAAACTGCTGCCGGCCAAACCAAATTCTTTCCTGCAGCTTTCAACTGCTCTGATCTGTCTCTAAAACCTGATTTCA
>NW_008678288.1:1506-2106 GCF_000695815.1 Acanthisitta chloris | reverse complement strand
GGTCAAGGTTAGGGTTAGGGTTAGGGTTAGGTTTAGGGTTAAGATTAGGGTTAGGGTTAGGGTTAGGTGTTAGGGTTAGAGTTAGGGTTGGGGATTAGGGTTAGGGTTATTGTTATTGTTAGGGTTAGGGTTAAGTTTAGGGTTAGGGCTAGGGATAGGGCTAGAGTAGAGTTAGGGTTAGCGTTAGGGGTTAGGATTATGGTTAGGGATGGGGTTAGGGTCAGGTTTAGGATTAGGCTTAGGGTTAGGGTTTGGGGTTGGGGTTAGGTTTAGGATTAGGGTTAGGGGTAAGGGTTAGGGTTAGTTTTATGGTTAGGCGTAGGGTTAGGGTTAGGGCTAGGGCTAGGGTTAGGGTTAGGGTTAGGGGTTAGGGTTAGGGTTAGGGCTAGGGTTAGGGATAGGGAAAGGGTTACGGTTAGGGTTGGGGTTAGGGCTAGGAATAGGTTTAGGTTAACGTTTAGGATTAGGGTCGGGATTTCATCTACAACAACTGCTGTCGACCCAGCCACATTCTTTCCTGCAGCTTTCAACTGCTCTGATCAGTCTCTAAAACCTGATTTCATGCACTTCAACAGCAGTTGACACCTCCAGAGTGTGTTT
>NW_008678288.1:0-1194 GCF_000695815.1 Acanthisitta chloris | reverse complement strand
GGGTCGTCCGGTGGTCGTGGGAGGAAGCACGGAGTCTTCCTCTCGTGTCCGCTGTTTGACCCCTTCCTCGGCGCAAGCGCCACACAGTCCTGGGCCTGTACATAAATCACTAAGCTAGTTTTCTTCTTTGCTATCATCTCTCTAGGTCACTAAAACTTGCCTTATCTTCCTCACTGGAAGGGCCCCACATTCCTTACGAATTGCATGTCTCCTCAAGTGGTACTAAGCTTATGTCAGCAAGCATGCTACAATGTTCAGCAAAGCAAGGTCGGCAAAAGCTTTCATCCTTAGTTTTTCTAAAAAAATCCTAACACAATAAGCAAAAGGCCCATTGTTATCCTTGGTTTTAGCAAAAGATCCATAGTGCCTGGCATCATAACTAGCATACTCTCCAAGAAAACTCTTGATTTCAGCTATCAAATCTGCTGCCGGAGAAAACAAATTCTTTCCTGCAGCTTCCAACTGCTTTGAGCTGTCTCTAAAAACTGATTTCATGCACTTCAATAGCAGTTGACACCTGTAAAGTGTGTTTCTGTAAATCAAACTAGCATATTAGGGTTAGGGTTAGGGCAAGGGTTAGGTTTAGGGTTAGGTTTAGGGTTTAGGGTTAGGGTTAGGGTTTTGGTTAGGGTTTGGGTTTTGGTTAGGGTGAGGTTTAGGGTTAGGGGTTAGTGTTAGAGTTAGGGTTAGCGTTAGGGGTTAGGATTATGGTTAGTGTAGGGCTAGGGTTAGGGTTAGGGTTAGGGTGACGATTAGAGTCATGGTCGGGTTAGGGTTTGGGGTTGGGGTTAGGTTTAGGATTAGGGTTAGGGGTAAGGGTTAGGGTTAGTTTTATGGTTAGGCGTAGGGTTAGGGTTAGGGCTAGGGCTAGGGTTAGGGTTAGGGTTAGGGGTTAGGGATAGGGCTAGGGTTAGGGTTAGGGTTAGGGTTGGGTTTACAGTTAGGGTTAGGGTTAGGGAAAGGGGATAGGGTAAGGGTTGTGGTTAGGTTTAGGCTTAGGATGAGGGTTATGGTAGGGATTTCAGCTACAAAAACTGCTGCCGTCCAAACCAAATTCTTTCCTGCAGCTTTCAACTTCCCTGATCAGTCTCTGAAACCTGATTTCATGCACTTCAAGAGCAGTTGACACCTCCTTGAGGGCACCTGTGGACACCTGAGGGGCACGTGGACACACCTGGGCCATACTTCAGGGTA
>NW_008678287.1:0-10979 GCF_000695815.1 Acanthisitta chloris | reverse complement strand
ATCCTGGCTAAAACCAGGACACCAAGTTAGTTGCTAGTTAAGTAATTACAACCAAATTACTTTGCATCACACAAATGTACATACATTAAATGAAATTGTAATTTATAACAAAACAAGAATATTTACTCTGCTTTTGAAATACCAGCAAGTTAATCAATGCCATTGAAAGCACAGTGCACATACAAATACACAGAGAGACTTACTTTAAATAGTCTTCCATAATTACATAGCCACAAACTGATAGGATTCTCACTCTCCATCACACTGAACAATTTGGATTAAGAGAATATATCACATCCCATGTAAGTGTCAGTGATGTTCACAGGCAGTTTCTTTCCAAATGTCACCTTACAGTACAAATCACTACAGTTGTTTTGTTCAAGAGAAGATAGAACAATAGACTGGAATTTTAGATTTGATAATGGCCATAGTTCCCTGTTGAAGAAAACAAAACAAATTTAAACAAAATAAGGAGCACTAGCACTGCAGTCTTCATACAGTGCCTAGAAATTGCATAATCACAACTTTTACTTAGTTATCTTTGCTATTATCAAACAGTAGAAAACTAAAAAGTTAACATTTGCTGAGAAATTTACTGTCAAAAGGGCTGAAAATAATAAACTGAGAAAATGGGCCATTGTGGTAAGTAATGTTGGAGACAAAACATCCAAGAGAAAGGATATCTAAACTCATACCTAAAACTGAAATATAAATAATATGAACTAAGAAACTAAATATAGACCTGAAATAAGGACTTTTAAACAGAGTACTGATATTCTGGAAAGAACTTCCAATACAAATAAGAATCATATACTCTATAACTAATTTAGACTAGAGATGTGATAAATTAATTAGTTGGATTATATAATAGATCTTGTAATCACAATTTAGGAGTTTGTTTTCAGTATTTTTAAAAGACACACAGAAGAGTGCAAGAAGTCATGGGACTAACAGATGAATTAGAGGTTAATGACTCACTGGATTAATTACATTATCTAGACCTAAATTTTCAGAACATCAAGATGAGACATTCATTTTCCTTTTCTTCTCTCACTTCATATAAATAAAAATCTCTCATGTTCCTTCATTTGTCATAATGTTTTTCAAGTCTGTAATACAAACACTGCTACTGCCCTTAAATGAACACACACACAAAAATTAAGTGGTGTCTACTGAGTATTTGGGCACCTACTGATCAAGGCACACCAGCTCAGAACTGGGTGACCTGATTTATGGTCCCTACTCTTTGGTTTATTCCTGTTCTTTATGAATGGCCATTTAATATAATGCATACAAGTGTTCACAGTGTCAAGAAAACAAATATTTTCTCTTCTAGATGAATATCCAAGCCAATACTCCTCACTTTTTCTTCTTTCCTCCTTTCTGCACAATGTACAGCACAACATAAAATGGAAACAGAATGTTCATCAGAAAAAACCTCTGCCATCTATTACTTAAAGTGTTTTTTTGATCTATAGCAATTGCAGATCTAACCTCTGGGTTAACAAGGGTGGGCTAGAATGTGAGTGCCAGATTTCCTCAGTAAATGACCTAAACAATAAGCTATTGGTGGGAACAGTGTAAATCCTGTTGAGAAACATACTTAGTGTCAGAAAATGGAACACAAACTATGCATCCAAGGCACACTGAAGCAAGAACATGGCAAAAAAAGACAGAGATGAAAGCTGTTTTGGCAAAATTGCATTCAAATATGCAGATTACAAAATAATCATCTGATCGACTCACCTTTCCACCATATTCCTCCAGCTTTTGTAAAGCAGCAGTAACATTTTTTCTAGATTTCTTGTCCATTAGTCTCCTTGAAAGCTATTGGAAAAGGAAAATAAAAAGGTTTGGTTTACAATCAAACAGGCCATAATAATTCTACTCTGTTACTTTATTTCATCTTATCTTTGGAAAATCAAAACTGAAAAGAAACATTATAACTTGTAACCGATGTGAAAGTATGGAACTCACTCAAAGCAAAAGGAATAAAAAGTTACCTGGATAAAAAGTTAACTGAAGAGACACAAGTTCAAAGAAAACTGATCTGTCAGCCAACAAAAATATTTATTTTCATGTTTTTCCTTTAGCAAACTCATATGAAAGAAGTCTCAGCCTTACAAAAAATCATGCTTAAAGTGCTGTCCATATAGAAAGTTAACACATTCTTCATGTGCATTGACAGAGATCTATTATAGTGGAAATAGGTAAAAAAAACCAACCTGCTACAATTTCTCTTTTCTGCACTGGTTGTCAAAAAAGGTCCTTTCATTTTGCTGTAAAAGTGCACTTTGCAAGCAGACTAAAGGAAACCATGGAAAGCTTGTCTGACAGAGGAAGAACATCCTCTGCAGGACTCGACTCAGCATAAAAATACATCTCATAATCCCACTCTAAGCTTATTAAATGAAAACTTGTGCAGAATTCCTATCTGGAACAAGAAGAAGAACTTCCTTACTGAAACTTTCACAGTTTTATTAAAATATACACAAAATGAAAAATCTCATTTTGCAATAAACTTTCCTCCAAAGCATAGCATCTATTTCTCCTCAGGCCTGAAACTGGATGACTTTTAAATAGTACAGACAACACTTGCGTTACTCTCCACCTTACATCAACAACAGTTTTTTGGACCTCTGGACTTAGGCTTTGCACTACTCACCTTATTAAACACTCACACAGGGGAATATATGAAACAGTGCTTTGCATGGAACTGCTGAGTCCTCCACTGTATCAGTGCAGACATTCTAGTAAACATCTCAACAAAAGTACCATGACAATACAAATGATTTTTTAACTACAGCATGAAAAACTTACATTTGTGAGTAGCTGCTTAAGATGATCATTAAGAGATGGGCCAACAACAGCACTTAGCTGAACTAAAGCATCCAAACCCCTTCCAAATACTTCATGATCTGCATGGGCCTTCAGAGGGGGAAGAAAGGAAATCCTAACAGTAACAGTCAGACACACAAGTTTTCCTAAACTGCAATCTCTACATTATGAGTATATGTAGTAGTTTTAAACATTAAAACTACTGTGCAATTCCTAATTGCTATAATGGTACAAGTTTAGAAATACACTATGACTATCATATGACTATCAGTCTCTAGAGGCCACATTTAAAAACAGAAATGTGCTTTTAAAGTAGAAAACAAAAGTATCCACATAATGTCAGCAAACTTTTATTTCTTCTGAGATAAGAAAACTACTAATTTACTATTGATGGAAAACAATAATTTGCAGATAAAACAAACAGCTTACTACACAATTTCAGTATTTCACAGCATATTAGAAATAACCCTTCAAATGCAGATATTTTGAAACTGGGAGACAGCACTTGAGTTACAAATGTAATGAATTCAAGGTAATTTCTATGTAATTAATAACAATAATTGTCTTTGTTGGAGAAACGGAGGAGCCAAGGACTTTCTGCCTCAATTAATTTAGTCCCCTGCCAACATAACCTTTGTCACTTGTCAGCAATTATCAGTCTCTTATCTACTTCTATGGCTCTTTGTCATCTTTATTTCTCCCATGGGAAGGTTCTTCTATACCTGAGTTCTCTAATGGTATAGTTATCTCACTCCTCCTTTAGTAGAGAAATAGGCCATTATAATTTATTTTGCTCTTGTAAAATTTAGGATTTTACCTTTATGTAAACAAGTATTTTTCCAGTATTCGGACCCTCAAAAATTTTTTTAACTAGAAGTAATTGACTGCTTGTGTAGTAAGTAGAAGGTTTAACAAGACTTTATACTAAAACAGTGCAACAATAAAAATTGTATATCTATACACTATATGTATTGTATATATATACACTATACTTTACTATATACAATGTATGTGTGTATATATATAGGTGTCCGAGAAGTTGCCCATCTGAATTTACATGTCTAACTAATAAAAACAAGGCAGAGTTAACATGAGAAAAAGAAACTATTCCCACCCCCCAAACCAAGAGCCCATGCAATAGATTTACCACATTAATATTTTCCATGTACTCCTCCCCAGTACAAGAAAAAACCTCAAACCCATTTAAATCTCTGCATGAAGAGTAAGACATACCAATGCAGCCTTTAAGACTGGAACTAGACGAGGCAACAAGGGAATTGCTTTTTCAGCAGCACCATTAACCAGAAGTAATTCTTTAAAACCCTCCTTTGAAACAAATGTGTAGGGATGTTTTGTCTCTCTTAGTCCCTGTTGCAAACGTAAAACATGATTTTCGTAATAGTGAGCCTTCTTTGAAACAAAAACACATTTAAAAAGTTCCACTTAGCAGCAAGATAATGTTTAGATTTTGTCAGATCAGTTCAAAACATAAAGTACACTTACTCCACCATGTGGAGACACTGAGTACAACTCTGCTCACAGAATATTCCCATTCGTATTTCTTTTGGAACACTGAATATTAAAACTCACATTATGAATACTTCTGAGTCAACCAATACTTGTACTTCACTACTTTTAAACTAACAACCCAGGATAATTTTTCAACAAGACTATGAACAAGAACAGGCTACACTTGTAAGTGGGTTTTGTAACCTGAAGGTAAATAAAGAAAAAAGAAGGTGAACTATGGAAGGAATCACAACTCCCACCACACATCCCTCTCTGCAACACCAAAAACTTGTAGATGGCACAAAGATGCACTTCTAGTGAAGGCCTAACTGGCAGAACTCAAAGATTTAAAGCCCTATGGCTGGAGTCTTTCTTCTTTCCATTATAGGAGCTTTATGCTACTTTAAGAATTGACAGTGTCATTTAATCTTAAAGAAGAAAAATAAATTAAAAAAAGAACAAGCCACCTCAGTATGTGTAGTTTATTGTACCTATGGCATTGGATTCAGTGTTTATTTTGGCACCTGAAACATATTTGGTGATAAATTTCACAGACAGTGCTGAGAAAACAGAAGCCTCAACATAACATATAGTATTTGTCTTCCCCTTATTTACAGGATCCTCTTTCCACTGTACTGGTTCACTCTATTGAGCAGAGCACTCCTACTTCAATAGGTAGGCTTTATATACAAAAAGAATCAAAACAAGTTAGTTTACAAAAGAACCTGCAAACTCACAAATGGACTGAAGTATTTCATTCAACAGTTGGGAAGCTGAGGTGCAGTCTTGCCTTTGCCAGTATCTTGAAGATTAAACAGGTCTACCTAGCTCTCCCAGAATGCTCTAACTGAAGAGCTACAAACAGCAATGTTTTTGACCATTTTCATTCATACAAGATCTTCACAAACGTGGAGTTTTTTTCATATTTCCTTAGTAGGTGAGCCTAAATGAGCGAGCTTAGATTGTTACAAAATGACATTTGCAATTAGGAACAGGCTGTATGTTTAACGTTGCAAGAAATTGAGTTTACCTCTGCCAATGTCACAAGGAGAGGATCAAAGGGAACAGTTCCTGGAAGGCAGTCCCATTGCAGTTTGTGCTTTACTGATCCATGCACTAACCTAGGTAAGGAATAAAGTTTTAACAATTTAATGTATAATGATAGATAATTTACTGATCACAGGAATTGCTTTAAATGTATCACCAATTAGTTTGCTATATGATTATGTTATACGCACAATCTCAATGCATACTGATCTCAGTGAAATGTATGATGGTATTTAATGCAGCAATTATAATAAATTCCCAATTTTTGAAAATTATGCTCCAAATAACATAGAAATCAGAAAAGAAAAGCTATAAAATTATAGATACCCCCAATGCCAACACAGAAGATGCTCCTTTTGCAAAGTAACTTATAAGTATAAAGAAACATTTTCCCCAAATAGCAATTAGTAAGGGGAAATCAGTTGAAACTAAAAGAAAATCATACTGGGATTTAATATATACTCCTACGATACAGATAAGGGCTAGGTATTAATTATTTTATATAAGTATCTACATGTATTAATGATTACTTAAATATTTATAAAGTAATTCTGCATATGTGTGACAAAACAATGAAGTGCACATTGTCTAGGCAAATATATAACAGACAAAAGTAACTGAAAATACCATAAATTATTACTCACAAGTAGTTTTCTTAATATCTGCTATTGCTGACAACTACAGAATTGGAAGATTCAATAAAGTGTTGTCATACTACTTATCGCAGATAAAAAAGGCTGCAAGGTGTCTACTTACTAAAATGGCACTAATTTTATTAACTCTGCTAGTAGGGAAAAGTAAACACAACTACCTCAAGAAATCAACTTCTTTTGTGAAAGAGGTTTAGCAAACCAAATCTGCACATTCTTTAAAAAAATGCAGCTTTAGTATTAATACAGCATAATAAAAAGAACCAAAAGAAGACAATTTCAAAGACATGGAAAATTGCCTTCTGCTTTGAAAAGAGTTAAGTATTAGAAATCTTTCCACAAATGAATGAAATCAAACAATCTAACTAAAAGATCAAACATGAAGAGATGTGTTTCCTAACATACTTTGTTAAAAAGTAAACAAACCCAACACACCTGCAGGGAATGCCACCTTTAGCATAAACAGCAGCAAATGCAGATGGTGGTCGAGAATAAGCACCAAACTGTGAGGACAGAAAAAAAAAAAGGCATTATTTATTCATGAACTGCAGCTAAGGGCAGAAAACATGTATTAGGGACACTAATCTAGGAATCTAGGAAAGGAATCCAAGAAGGACTCACTGGAAAAGGAAACTAGGAGCTTCACAGCAGGAAAAGCTGCACAAATTTGGTTTTTATCATATACATGCTTCTCATACATACAAACTATTATTTATTAGCATGATTATTTATTAGCAGGTCAAAAGAGGTGATTCTTCCCCTCTACTCTGCTCTTGTGAGACCCCACCTGGAATACTGAGTGCAGTTCTGGTGCCCTCAACACAAGGACACAGAACTGTTGGAGCAAGTCCAGAGGAGAGCCATGAAGTTGGTAAGAGGACTGGAACACCTCCCCTATCAAGACAGGCTGAGGAAGTTTGGGCTGTTCAGCCTGGAGAAGAGAAGGCTGCGTGGAGACCTCATAGCAACTTTTCAATATCTGAAGGGCCTACAAGGAGCTGGAGAGGGACTTTTTGTTAGGAACTACAGAGACAGGACAAGGGGCAATGTGTTAAAATTGAAGGAGGGGAAGTTTAGGTTAGATATTAGAAAAATGTTTTTTACTGTAAGGGTGATGAGACACTGGCACAGGTTGCCCAGGGAAGTGGTAGCTGCCCTGACCCTGCTGGTGTCCAAGCCCAGGCTGGATGAGGCCTTAAGCAACCTGGTCTAGTGAGGAGGTGTCCCTGCCCATGGCAGTGGGGACTGGGACCAGATGATCTGTCAGGTCCATTCCAACCCCTAAATTCTATGATTTTATGATCATTCAATGCTACTTCCCAGATTAAAGTCCTTATCACAAAGCATTTAGAAGGTAACACCACGAAATCTTAATTTCTATCTTTTGAGTATTTGAACCTACATTAAGATTGGTAAAACTGTGTGCACGATTTGGTAACTTCATGGCTTCATGAAAGGTTTAAAGTAAAAAAGATGCCCACATTAAAGTAAGCATTCAGCCTCTCTGTATTGCAAACTACTACCTCACTAAGGCTCTCCTGCATTTAGTTCACTTTCCAAAAAGCCTGTGACTTTACTAATTGTCAAATTATATGGCCCAGTGGTGAGCTATAATTCATGCATTCAAAGCTAGTTCTCCAAGCACATAAATTCCATTAAATAAATGACTCCTTTCACTAGTCTCCTTCCAAATTCTTCCCAAAATATTACATATTCACAGTAAGTTTCAAGTAATGCTCACTAACAATAAATCTGCCAGATTTTATGAGGTCTTGATGATCCTCAAGATGCTACCTGATTTCTGGTTTCATTGCATAACTGAAGTAAGTTCCTCTAAAGCAGCAGGTACCAAAGTTTATAACTATACCAAAACAAAACCCAACCTTTTTTAATTTTTAGCTCTAAATCTCTTCTTAGGGCAATAGTACATAGAAAATAGAAGTTACCATCCGAGCCACAATTGTACCAAAACCCCTTTTCAAAAAAAGGAATAAATAAACAATGTTATGCCTCAGGCATTTCAGCTTAAAAAGAAGGAGATATATGACTAATAAGAAAAGTTTAATTTCAGTTTATAAAACAGGACCAGAAGGAGCATATCCTGCAAGCATTTCACAAAGTAAGGAAATTTCCTCCATCAAGAGATGGGTTTTAAACAAACCAACAAAAACCCCAACACCTAATACTTACTGAATCAATAGTTTCAGGATTCAGCTTGTCACTAGGCTTTGGCTGTGGTTTAACTGCAGGTTTTGGAGAAGATGGTAAAGAAGAAGATGTCTTGCTTTTCCACACTGCAGTCTTTGGTTTTATTTTTATGCCTGATGACATTCTTAGAACACTGCTTCCTAGAATAGGAAAATATTAAAAATATAAAATAATTTTCATTCCTGTATGACAGAATATCAAAGCTTAGAATCCACAAGCCCAAAGACTGACATGAACAAACAATCAAGAAAATCTGAGTGTACCAGGAAACCAATGCCTGTTCTTACATATCCTACACAATGCATGGGATAATTTTAACAGTCTTGTCACTCCATTTTTCAAATTCATACATTTCCTAACTTGCTTCCCTTTACTTGTGCTCTTTGAGTGAATTAGCTACAGTTTGATTTTAGGGTAGCCTACAGAAATCTGAGCAGCATTACAGGGCTTAGCAGGACAGCCCAGGCTGAAATAGGCTGGTTGGGTACAGTTACACCAGAAGACAGTAACGAGCTGAAGAATAGCCAGGGTGAAGGAATGAAGAGAAGAGCCAGTACATTCAGAACATAAAACCCAAATTCTAATTCCAGTAAGAAGAATGAAAGTAGTTTGTTTTTTGGTTTTTTTTAAAGAGTGCAAAAATAACTTTCTGTATACAGCCTTAAATACTGATTTGGGTACAGTCATCTTCTAAATGTCAATGTACCAGCTACTCATGTCACTATATATGTATTTAACTGGGTTAAAGTGTCCCTAATAAAAATAACACTCCTCTGCCTATTTAACATACCAAGTCTGACACTGTGATGAATAAAACAAATTATTCCTGGGAAATGGCAAGTTTTAAAATATTAATAAAATTATAGAGTGAAAATGTTACTTTGGAAGATCATCAGTGTTCCGTAATTTAAGCTGTGATGTATTCTGGATGAAAAAAATCAATTTAGTAAATAAGAAATTACATTCCTTTAGTGACCAAGAAATGATATTATATAGAAATGAAAACCACATGAAGCCAATTAAACAATACAGAGAAACAAGCATTGCCTCAAGGATGAGCAGAGTGCTTGCCATCCAGCCATCACCTTTCTCAAGTGGTGACACCTGTTTTTGTCAAAAACTTGATTAAACTCCAAATACTGAGATTCAGGATGAATTAGAGAGGCAGATTTTTTTTTGCCATGTTACTTCTATGCCCTCAACTCTATAAGCTACCTGCCCTAATCTCTGCCAGACTCTTGCACATGCAATCCTTGTTTAGCTTGATTACTCTAATTCTTCCCTCCAAACAGACCTTCCAGTCAGATACTTTTGTCATTACCTAAATTAGGAAATCTTCAGGATTATTTTTGCTCCTAGTAAGAAGTTAAAAGGTCCCAGCACTTGTGTAGATATGCTGTGTCTTTATGACTTGTAGAATGAATTAAATGTAGTGCCTAAATTTGACTGAATGTTGAGAAACAACATATAACAATGATTACCAAATTATCTCAAATACAAAGCAAAACTGAAAGTTTAAACCAATACTTCTTGACCAATAATTTCATCAGAACTAGTGATCCACATCAGTTCACCCACTGTTCATCTTGTTTTCTCTTTCCTACCATTTCCAGAATGTGGCCTGTCTCCAGTGAAAAGCTTTATAAAAAAGAACCAACATACCACAATTAGACAACTAAGTCTCTTCAGAACACACAAAATCTTACGTGATACTTACGGGAACTACTCTGTTTGTAAAATGCAAATCATTAAAACCAAAATAATTTGAAGGCCTCAAAAAGAAACAATGACATAGAAAGAAAATCTACTGATCTTATGAGTGTCATAAAACTCAATTACATTAGAAAGCACATTTTAACTATCAGAAAAATAAGAATTAAAATCGTTTTCTACAATAAAAACACCAGATAAGTGCTTGACAGTACCATTACATATAAAAATTAGTGCTATGTCAACCTTTGAAATACACAACTGCTCACAATGCAAACAGCTTGCTAACAACAATAAAAATATGCTTCTCAGAAAAGCATTCAGAAGTAATTCAGATGCCTTTAAATTACTTTCTTTACCAAGAAGTAATAGAGATACATGCCAAGGACTTTCTAAGGTTTTGACTAATGCCAAAGTCTAGAAAGTCGTTGCACCACGAGAGAAAGTAAATGTTAAGTGTGGCAACAGGCAGGAACTAGCTGAGGTGTTTAGGACAGCAGTACAGCTGGGTGATAGAGGCTTTGTGAAAATGCAGCTGGGACAACACATCAATGTGCAGGCAGAGAAGAAGGTGGCACAGAGAGGAAAAAGTACTTTTACTAAGGAGCCTCAGAGGTGAAAGCTCCTGTGCAGTCAGGAGCTGTGAGAGCCACACGAGTGTGTGCACAGCTCAGACGGCAAAGTGCAGCAGGGAATCAAACACGCGACACACGAGGTTTGGTACAGAAGTGACCCATCCACTGGCTTCAACCACGACCAGCAGAAACAGAGACAGCACCTTGAACAGCCTGAGAGAGGAGGAAAAGCGCAGCCTGGAGCTGAAGTCCGGCAGGGTGAGAGCTGTGCGGGGTGAAAGGCGAGGCTGCTCCCTCACGCTGGCGAGCGGCGCAGACACACACACACACACAGAGGAGCAGCTTCGGGCGCCGCGAGGCTCAGGCACAAAGCTCTGGGAGTCACCCGCTCCCGCGGGTCCCTGGGCTCGGTTCAGCTCGGTTCGGCTGGGCTCGGCTCGGT
>NW_008678286.1:1395-13195 GCF_000695815.1 Acanthisitta chloris | reverse complement strand
CGAGCCCTTGCTCGGATCAAAGTCGGGCCCGGCGCTCCCGGGCGCGGTCAGGCTGCCCGACCTTGGGGGCGCGTGTGGGAGTCCCCGAGGAAATGAACCATCTGGTGCAGAGGGAAAGCGGTAACACGTGAAATGTCTTGAAACTGTTAAAGAACGAGACCCGGACTTCGCACACACACGCGTGGTTTATGGCGATGGGACTTGGACGCAGAAGACAAACAGAGATCATCGGTCTCCAACTACAAAAGAAAACAAACCGGCCTCTGTGCTGTCTCTACTAGCATAGCATCTGAGTGCTGCTGCAGTGCCTTTATAAGCAAGTTTGTTTTCACCTCTTACTTAAGTGCGTCTGTCTCTGTCTGAACAATTGCCAAATCTGCTTAATATGCAGATTTATATAGGGCAGTCACTGATCCAGCTGGAGAGGGAAGGGCTGCTCTGGCCTCTCCTGCGTGACTGGGAGTGCAAGCTGTGTTAAGAACATTCAGAGAGACAGATGAGTGTACCATAAGCCAAGAGTAGCATTAAACTGATCTGAAAATTAAAAGCACTGTATAAGTACCATCCAGTCCTCCTGTGTCTGGACTATGAAATCCTTATGTTATTCAATCATACAAAAAGCAGTGACAGCAGCCACCTGCATACCCCTCCCACTCCCCTTCTCCAGGTGAAATGCAGCCAGCCCAGTGCTGCAAAGTCTACACCGAAGTGATGCAGTGGGCAAAAATTCCCTTAGCCTATGCAGAAAGTGGATAGCAAAAGTAGGACAACATAACAGTAGCATTACAACAAGGCAATACCTCTAGAAGGTGATTATGAAACAACAGCATTCTGCGTCTTACACCATGCCAGCATTTAAACCTGGAAACCTGCTGACACAGCAGAATAATTCAGAGACCCAACAAATGATCTGTCCAACAGGTACCAGTCAATCTGCCTCCTGCCGAGCTAAAACGCCTCCAACAGCCTCATGTGGTGGTCCACCAGTTTCTTTAACAGAACAGTTGCAGCCGAGGGGGAAAGGAGTTTGACAACCCATGGTCCTTACCAGGGGAATCAGCTGATAACATGAAACTCAAGTGCAAGATTCTATGTGCAGAGGTGAGCAGTGTTGCTGATACACAACCTGCAATGCACTTCCACGATCCACAATGACTTTAAATGTCCTTAGTGCAGGAAAGGTGAGCTGTTAAGTTTGTGCTGTGGTCGCGCTAGGCGACGTCATCAGGATACATGCAACCAGTCCCCAGTGTTGAAATGTACAGAGCAGCTGAACACAACACTAGATTCTATGTGCAGAGGTGAGCAGTGTTGCTGATACACAACCTGCAATGCACTTCCACGATCCACAATGACTTTAAATGTCCTTAGTGCAGGAAAGGTGAGCTGTTAAGTTTGTGCTGTGGTCGCGCTAGGCGACGTCATCAGGATACATGCAACCAGTCCCCAGTGTTGAAATGTACAGAGCAGCTGAACACAACACTACAACACTAAGTGTTGAAATGTACAGAGCAGCTGAACAGGACTCTGTTCCACAACACTAAAACTGAGTGGATGTTTAAGACCAAATTCTAGCATGCTGTGCTGAATGAGCAGCCAGAGGGAGAGAATCTAACTGTTATGCAGAGTAAAGTTGTACAAGCCATGACAAATATATACAGCAACAGGAAAGGTTTGCTTAAAGCTATGCATTAAACTGAGAGAGATTCTGCAGTTGAAAACTGTTTTAACTGGACTCAAGGAGTTTTCTGTGCTCTACGCAAAGCACTCCATGATATTTAAGAAGCTCTGATTGCAGTTGTCTCATAAAAATACATGAGTAACATAAAAAGAGGGAGACAGAAGAGGAAGTTTCTCGTCTTCAAGTGTTACAAGGAAAACTGAGGTCTGGAAATCAGAAAGGGAACCAGAGGAGCAAGTGTGTAAAGGAAAGCTAACCATGTGTTATGCATAGCAAGTGCTACAGAAACAGATTGCTAACCGAGAAACTTGTGTTAAGTGAGAAGTGGGATATAAATTGAGTGACAGACTTGATTAAACCAAGTACTGAGTGGGAGACTAAATTATGGGAGTAGAGTTTTCAAAAGGAATGTAGACAAAATGAAGCAGGAGGAGGAGTGGCAATATGGATAAGAGAGTATTGTGTCAACAGAAAGAAATATTGATGTTCTGGCTGACATAGCAGTCTACTTGTATTGAGAGTAAAACTGCAAACAGAGGTGAATCCGAACAGTGCCTGGTCAGAATAATGTTGTAGGGACTAGAAAATGTCTGAAGAGTAAGAAATGGTTTTGAGAGCCTGTGTGCTAAGTAATGGGAGATTCAGCTAATGAACAGCAAGTGAGATCCTGACCTCAGTTATGCAGGATTGAAATCTGGAAGTAATGCCTTGCTTTTAGTATTAGCCAGCTGCAGATTTCACATTAGCAGAGTAGCAGTTTTGGTCTCTGTCTTTTGAAGTAGCACAGTTTGGCTTATACAGTACTCTGAACTGTCAGGGATCTGTGAGGTATTAATCTGATTTTAATAACTGGAGCTGAGTAAGAGGCACTAAAGAAAGTAAGTAAAATGCAAAGGATTTAATGCAAAGCCCATGGGCATAAATGGACATTTCCTCTGATGTTAATGGACTTCAAATCAGGCCCCATCTGTCCATGGAGGCTAAGGTCAGCTTTGGTATGTTGAAGAATGTTGGTGGGAAGGCAATAACACAAAAGCACTGGTCTTTAGGGAAGCAGAAGGAAGGATGACAAAATCAGATCACAGAAACTAGCTGGAATGAAAAATGTGAAAAATGGGAAGGATGTTGGAGAAGAAACACAATAGCATCTTTCCAGCAAGGTGAATAAGCCCAAGGGCAGCCTGTATCAGTGTGCTGAGTGGAGCAGTGCTGGCTAGTGCCAGATATGAAGAGAGGGTGTTAGCAAAAAAAGGATTGGGAAGGGTAGGAATGGGAGGGTGAAGCCAAGAAGCAAAAAAAGAGATACACAATAAACTATATGAGTAGACCTATAGACATTCTACGGGTTTCTGCTACTAACTTGGGGTCCCACAAAGAATCAACTAATTTTCATCTCTGTGCCTTTGCTCTCCAGCCTGTCTCTTTAGAGCAAGTAACTCTAGGTAGGTCTTATCACTCACAAAGGATTCATAGGGCATAAAATTCAACCTGCCCTGCTATTATGTGGGGTGTCCTGGCACCACTTAAGTATAGTAACAAATGACAATACAAAAACCATCCAAACATGTAAAATTGTATGAAATACTGCGTCATCTTAAAATGAGGAATTTTTTGGCAGGTAAAAGGAAAAGTTTTTGTGTTATTAACTGTTATCTTGATTCTGACTCTACAAAGAAAAATGCAAAGAGTTACGTAAATCAAGCACCATTTTTTCATGACTGTCCACAGACTCGCTGTCATGTATACAGAAGAAAAACCCACTTATCTTCATAGGTGACTATTCATGTTGGCTATACAGGTTTGTTTTGTTTTTTTAATTTACGCCATTGTTGAGTATCTACCAAGAAAATCAGTTTCCTTTAATGTGCCTGGTTGTTCTCTTGTTTCTCCCAAACTGAGGTTAATTTGCTACCTCTGAGGATTTTTAAGTGAGGCTGATAAAAATAAAAAGTAGTGTGCATAGAAAGAAGGCTGGAAAGAGAGGAATTTTTAGTGAATTAATATAAAATTTATATTAGAAATAAACGATAGAGTTCTGGAGAGAAGCAAATATTAAATTACCCTATTAGTAGGGACTATTCAGCCATCCATCTAGTTTAGTGTCTTGTCTTCAGTAGTGACCTATTCTAGATGATAAATGTGAGGTAGAGGGAGGAGGAGGGGATGAAAGGAAGACAGAGAAGAAAAAGAGAAAGGAATCAAAACAGGCCAATAAAGGGATCCACATAACTATGACCCATGTGCATACTGCACGCTACATTGCTGGAGAGTGGCTTTCTTCCTGACCCCAAGCTGATCATCAAAATATGCCCTGAAGCACAAGGATTGGTAGCCCCTGTCATTTTGATCCTAGCTTGTGTCAGTGCACATGCTATTCTGTTTCATGTCAATGCCTAATCCTTTTTGATACTTACTAAGCTATTTAAGTCAATAATATCCCATGGCACTGAGTGTCGCATGTTAATTATATGGCTCATAAAACATATAACCTGATCTCATTGCAAATTTGTTCTATTTTAATGTCTCTGAGTGCTTTCTAATGTTATGAGACAGGGTCAGTAGGTAGTATGTCCAAGTGGCCAGTCCTGTTCTGTGCATCTCTGCTCTTCAGTGCTGTGGGTCGCTGCCCCAGGGGAGCTCAGAGGAAGGAGGGGGCAGCCACGGCCTGGCAGGGTCTCAGTGCCTGGTGCCTCTGGGCAGGCTCTGTGTACCCGCTGGCAGCCTGCCTGGTTCCCCAGCTCCCCCAGTGACTCATGGGGGCACGTGCCTTTCACTGAGAGTTTTCCAAGTCACCTAGACATGAGGTATTTTCCTCTCAGCTTGAAGTGCTTGCAACTTTGGATTTCAGAAGCACAGGTTAGGTCCCCAACTAGGAAAGGGAAGCATTTGGTACACATTCAGCTCATTTGACTGTTGTAAGCTCACTCCACACAATCTTTTCTCTAGAGCCTTATCCTACCTTAACGAGGGATCGATACCGGGTTTATCGACTGATTTCACAGCCTGTTCTGGATTCCTGCCCAGCTACATATGTGATATAGGCAAAGCCTGGTGGAAGATAACACATGGGTAGTCTTGAAGAGCCCACGTACTTCACCTGCAGAGCCATACAGAAGGGGCTGTCTTTTGGCTGCTCTCTTAACTGATCAGTTTTACAACATATTTATGCTCTTATCACATCTGAACTATCCTTTAAAATGTATCCATAAGATCATAGAGAAAATACCAGTGAGATTGTGGAAATCAGACAAATATGGTGAGCAATAAGAACAATTCCTCTAGCTCTGTATCTGTAGTGATATTAATAATACTGCATTCAAAAGTTTCAAGTTTTCACTTCTATCTTGTTGAAACTGGCCAATGTCAGTTGTTAATCAGATGAAGAGCAGGGTTACCCACCATTTGTATGGCAACAAGGCCATGTCCCATGAATTCCTTTAATAATTATCCAGTAACAATAACTGGTATGTTAAAATCACTCTCGGATGAGCTTAGTCTCAAAATGTTTAATTTCTGTTGCCTTCCTTGGTGGGCAGCAGATTTTCTTGCTTCACCAGAGCAAGTGAACAGATGAGCAGTGACCAGCGCCCAGTTTAGCTTAGTAGTGACTCTAGACAGCTCTGCTGCCACTGAAGGGTTACTGTGTGGGTATACGATAGTGGGGAAACATCTTGAACATTCATTTGAATATGGCCATCGCAGTGGAATGTTCAGGGGCTATTTTAAGATTCACACTGTTTGTTTAAACAAGATGGCATGACTCAATGACTGTTACGTAAAGGATGAACACAGATTTCTCCCTATATTCCAGGTATCTCCAACAATTTAAAATATTGTATGGAATTATACCATGCTGACTGGTATTGATTACTGAATGAATACTGAAAACTAATGCCATGTCTTGGAGTGGAGTCTCACTCTTTTTTAAATAAAGTCTCTGTCAAAGGAAAGGCAAATACTGCAAAAAAGAGGATGGATTGACAGTTCTCATGAACAGAATGCTGCCTTTCAGAGTGTTGAGAAGAACATGAACAAGCAAATCCCTCATTGCTGTGGGTCACCCATAATCAAAAGGAACGAGAAATGAACAGTTTGGTTTCTGTGGATCAGTCATCATGATCTATTGCTACTGCTAAAAAAAATACTTTCATTTAGTGCCAGCTACAACAAATTTTGTTTCTTTGCTTTTAAAACAGAGCACAGATCACTGGGAAAACATCCAGTTTAACCCTCACCACCAAAGTCATCACAATATTTTGCCATTACTCGCTCTGTTTGAATTCAACTCAAATTAAGAAAAACTTCATGTATCTCACACTATCCATCTTGCAATTCTTTTCTCATGTCATCTTGGTTGAATTTATTTCACAGTCCTTGGGGAGATACTAAACTTTTCCCATTTAGTTTTCTGTTAGGTCTTGATTTAAATGGCTGTGGATTATTGTCCCAGAATAAGAGTGCTAGACACCAAACTTACACTGAAGTGTACGCAGACGCTTGAGATTACAAAGAGACCAAGTCATTCCCTTGGGGAATCTGCTGTCATACAGTATCTTGAAGGATCAGTCTCGAACTGCAGTCTCTTCAGAACAAGGCATCTGTCTGGTCTTGTTTGGTAAAATACTGTGCATGTCTGGTAGCATGTGATAGACTGATCAGTTTTAACTGGATCATCTCAAATCATACCACCCTACCAGTTAAACATCAAACCAAGACTGGAGTTATTTAATGTTATCACAAAAAGAGAACATTATTTTAATAAATATAGGGATTTTCTTTCTTCCAACTTAAATGTAACTTAACAGTATTACATAAAGTTCGATTATTTTTGTCAGACTTGCAGTTTGAAAGTTTTTTGTTTTGACAAGGAGCACTCTGTGCTCCTTACCCACGTGGGAGTGTTGTATTATAGTACGAAAAATGACAGAATCATCTAGCACTGGGATTCTCAATCCATATTCTCCTGCGAGATTATCAAAGCCTCCTGGTCCATTATAAACCATGAAGTAGTATACTTCCACATCACAAACGTCACTTCCATAATTGGCATGAACTGGCCCCTCCTGGCAGTCTCAGGAAGTCAACATTTACAGAGCCTGCACTTTCCTGTCATCACTAGGCAGAAGTCCTTTCAAATTTAGGACTAAGGCAGGAAGGGTGTATTTTCACTAACAATGTCCACAGTACAAGTACAGATGCAGAAGCAATGCCTCCAGAGTATTTCACCATCACTTTCACCAGCACTAAACTCTCAAATAACACCTGTTAGCAGAAAATATTTGGTTTCATTTTTTCATCTCTGAATCCTCCTGGTCCAGTGCTTCATATCCTCAGTTTAAACAGTAACTGTTTAAACATGACCTTGACATTTTTAAAGGAGCCTGTAAAACCTCTCCACTGTAAAACAGCCAGATTAACATTTATGCATCGTTAAAAAAAATAAACATTTTAACCAAAATTGCCTGAATGTTTACACGAGGGGAGAGATGGCTCACAGGACTCTTCAAAGAACATTGGCAGCAATTTCCTACCCTGAGTAAAATAAATTAATTAACACACACATCCTGTTTCACATCAAAAGAAAATCTGGCTCCAAAGAACAATCCAAAGGAGAAGGCCTGTGAGTGTTTACAAACATAGCCTGAGCCAACAAGAGCAGCAAGAGGGTATTTGGGAACCACAGCAAAACCTCTGCCCAGTAGCTGGACTCTCCAGTTTCTCCAGGTTTCAGTTCTGCCTGTGTGTGACGAACAGAGAACACACAGTGAGAAAGATAGGCCTGATTTCCCAGCCACAGCCATAGTAAAACAATGATTTACACTCCCCATTACAGCCCCAAAACCTGTGGGAATAGGTGAAGTAAATCATGATTTACAATGAAAGAAACGAGGCAGAGAGTGGGACAGTGACTCTCTCATGACCTCATGGGAGTGCAGCTGCCATGGAAAGGCAGAACTCAGGTTGTTCCTCCAACATGAACAGATACAGACACTTTACTGTTGATCTTGATTGTGGGTGAAAGTAATGCAGTGGTGCCACTCTGAATTAAATGTGCAGCTCTCACC
This sequence comes from Acanthisitta chloris, assembly GCF_000695815.1. Lineage (NCBI taxonomy): Eukaryota > Metazoa > Chordata > Aves > Passeriformes > Acanthisittidae > Acanthisitta > Acanthisitta chloris. The sequence continues at coordinate 5,449 of NW_008678286.1, read as the reverse complement.
ATATTTCTCCCCAAAATTATGCCTCAGCATGGGGTGCTAGTCACAATTAAAAACTCACTAGACCTTTCCTATGCTACTGCAACTCTTTTCTGTGGAGTGGCTGTGAATATTACTGCTTTCTATGCCTCCTTCTGAGTATGCTTTGTTCCTTATATCTTGTTAATAAAAATAAAATGCAAAAGGAAAAAAGATGGCTCTTGACAGGTTAAAAAAATTACACCCAACATCTGTCAGTTTAGGTTGGGATCCCCATTAAGAATCCAGCACTGTGAATCTGCAGTGACACAGACTTCCTGCCTGTGAAGGGCAGGAGGCAAACACACCTGACTGTGTGGAAACACAAATATTTGCACATTCAGAAGCCCTCAAATATCTAAAGGAATTTCTAGACTGTAGAGGAGGGTATTATTTCCATGTTTAATGACCTTATGTTGCATTTGAGTAGTACCAGTGAAAAAATACATCACAGTGGCAGAATAAGATGCTAGCTCGCAGCTGTTTGTTTCTTGAGTACTTGCAAATCACAGAAGTGCGTGCGAACACACGAAGCAGAACTGTGTTTCTGGTCAGGAAGATGTGGATAAGGTGATTCATGCTGAGGTGTGCACGTGTACATGCGACTGGAAGGTGCATAGCCCAGGTGTGTGGATGTACTACAGTCTTGTAAATAGGAACAAAAGCAGAGAGATACCACAAACTGTGCAAGAAAAGATGAAAGGTCAGAGAGATACCACAAACTGTGCAAGAAGAGATGAAAGGCGTTTTTAGATATATATTCCAAGGGAAAAAAATTATGTGTAAAGGCCAAGGACCCAGAGACAATGGGAAGGAACTGATTTAAAGTGAGCTCACTACAGCAAAGAAGGATAGGCTAGTGGGTGTGTCAGAAAGAATGACAAAGCATTTTATGTTTACATGAGAAAATAAATGCTGTCAATACAATTAAGAGCCAAACTCCATTTAGCTTTTGGTTCTGAATGAGTCTGGAAGAGGATGTGCACTCTGTGATCCCATGCAGCTGAAGCACTCGGCTGTCATCCCTAAGGGAAGAACAAGCTCCCTGTGGAAATCACACCTGCTGGCTACAACTAAAATCCACAGACCTAACATCTGTCTCAGCTTTGGCATCTGTCTGTATTCCTAGGCAAGCATGGAGATAAGTGAAAGCACAGTCTGGACTACCCCTGACTCCACTGGATGGCCTCCAAGCCCAGAGCTGGGATGGTGTTGGCCCAAGAGCTAGGGCAATTCATTCAACAAATGAATGCTGCCAGTTGAGGACTTGAAAATCCTATTCCTAGCACACACTTCCCTCTGGCAAGGGGGAACAGAGGAGTTAAAAACTACTTTTTAATCCTCAGGCAGTCTAGAGATTTTGTCAGCAGGGGTCTTAACATATTGCATGTCACTAAAAATACCATTTCAGAGTGAAACTCAGAAGTTTTACAGGCACACACAAAATGTTTAAAACTCCTATATGATTCCATTTCCCTTGCTTTGAAATAGCTTCGTATCATGCCCATATTTTTTCTGTCAACAACTTAGATGCTCTATAAACTTAAAGGTTGCTTATTTATTTAAATTTATACCTTCATTCTTTTGTCTAGAGGATATAATCCTCTTGTTCCCTTGGGATGCTATGCATTCCTTGGCAATGGAAACAGTTTCTTTAGCATTTTCTGAAGCATATTTGCTGAGTCTGATATCACAAATGTGTTGCCAGTTCTTTTCTGTATTTGAAGCACTGTGATGGACAGAGTTTTGAGCCATGATTACCACCCAGCTGATTTAGAGATGCAGCCTTCTTATAGAAACCATGCACACTTTGTGCATTAAATTTATTCACACCTTTTTGTCTCCGTCTGCCTGCTAACAGGCCAAACCTCACAGAAATTACCTGAATGTCAGAGACTAGGATCTAGCCTCTTGTGTTTGCAAAACTTTTCTAAAGCTAAAACTTTGTTAGTTATAAAGTGTATAGCCAGAAAAAATAGCAAGAATTGCATTTAGTGAAACGGATACGTATTATCAGTGGTTTCTGATTGCCTGAAGGCTCCCTTTGCACCATTTAAACAGAGTGTTTTACTCAAACACACAGCATGTGGTTACTCTGGCCTGAGGCTGGTACAAACACAAGGCAACATTCAAACAACAGCAACATTCAAAATTCAGGTTTCCAGCATAACTTCTCCAAATGCTTGCACAGGCGAGATCTCAGGACCTACAAACAGTGAAAGGGCAATGTCATCAGATCACAGTACATAAAACCATGAAAGACAGCCTTAACCAAATGTCTTCAAATCTTTTCCTTAACAGTCAAAAATAAGTTAGTAGAAAAGCAGGAGCGCCGCGGCTGAGATGCGTGCTGCGCTGGAAGAATTTTGATCACCAGGCAGGAGCTTGAGATGCTCAGACGTCCTCGAGAAAGCATCGCCGGGAGACACCTCGCGGCAGCAGCTGCCCTCGCCCTGCGGAGCTGCGCCGAGCCTGACCCCGAGTGCGGCACAACTGCACCGGCAAAGCTACCGGACCTGCACCCCTGGGTGGGCTGGGTCACCAGCCACAAACCTCGCCAGCTGTAGAGACCCCAGCTGTCAAAATCTCTACACTGTCCGAGGATTAAAACCGCACCCACAACTGATTTTAATCCTCTAGTTTAATTAGCTAAGAAAACACTTCCAGGTTAAGGAGTTATGAAATACACACATGGCAAAACTACATTCCTTTCAACCACCTTCAGCTCTGTGTCTGTCCTACTCCTAACATCACAAGTCCTGCTTTTGTTGTCTTCTGCATCTGTAAAACTCTCTTTGTGCTCATTTGTCAGTGTTCCCTTGTTGAAGTCTAACCTTACCATAGGATCTCAAAGTAGGTGACTTTGCCTTCTTATCATAAACAATTTCCGCTACAGAAGAGTTATTGTGCCTTCTTGGAGGTAAACAGCTCTTGGGAGATGGACTTCTTCTCTGCACAGGTCAGCAAGTATTTACATTCTGATGTACAACAGTACAATGAGATAATAAGAGAGTAGCAATAATAAGTCATGCTAGACATCATTACAGAGGTAGAACTCCTGACCAAGGCAGAAAACTATTTAGAGAAAGGACTTTGAAGAAATTTCTCTCCCCCTTTCCTGGGTCATTTACCTCAGTGGAGAAATCAGAAACCATCATTTAGATTCAGTTTACTGGGTTAAAAGAAATTTTGGCACCTATGAAATTATCTCTATCACTTGGTATTTTTAACTGTTTAGAGGAGAATTGACAAATATCATGAATATATTTGAAATACCCAATTTATACAAGATAGTTAAGTACATATTTTCAAATTTAACATCTAAGAATCTATTTAAAACAGCCTTTTAACATTGCATATAAAAAAGAATGGGAAAAACACAAGAACAAATGTGGAAGCATACCCCATGACACCATCATAAGCCACTAAGTAATTTTTCCTGAAAATTACTGCAAATTTAACATCAGATAGGGCTAGCTATGAGGTATTCCTTCCTTTTGTGTCCATCTCAAACAACACCTGCTGCAAAACATTTCTATGCATGAGGATGTACTACAATAAACAGACCAACCTATCTCAATTATAATTTTCTTGTGTTTTTCAGAAAATAATGACGCTACACTGGTTTTGTATATACTGTGTAACAAAGGAGAAAACAAAGACCCCATAGTCCAGCATCCAGAAGAAGTCTAATGTGAATTAGGTTTTCCAGGCTGAAGGTGCCACTTGCTTCTGTCACACTACAGTCAGGAGAAGCTCTGACCACTGGTTTTAGCAGTTTACCTATCTTTAGGTAAACTGCTACCTAAACTACAGACAATCTTTACTGAAAGCCCAGTCTTCACAAAGGGTACCTCTGTGGCTCACTCCAAATAGCTCTCAATTAGGAGGGGGTAGTAAGGGAAAAATCAACATGCCTATGCATTGAGAAGAAATAAAAAAATACTCCAAAGGTAGCTAAGTAAAGTAAAAAGATATAAAACTTGGGGAACTGGAGGTCGCAGGAAGGTGAAGGATTTACTTAATTATTCAAGTAATG
>NW_008678286.1:0-1369 GCF_000695815.1 Acanthisitta chloris | reverse complement strand
GGAAAGAGCTAGACTAGATCCTATGGGGTGGTAGTTCCAGTATAAGAGGATTTCTTGAAACAACCACCACGCCGTTTGCACTTGAGAAATGAAGCTGACCACAGTTAGTGTAATTACACAAGCGCACACTGCCCCCAGAAGGCAGCATCCCACACTTCTCCACTCCTGTTGCTTTTTTCGGCTGCTTTTCACTTGCCTGCGCTAACATTTATTGCAGATAAATGTCAAGTGGTGCTCGAGGAAAAAGAAATCCAGCTTCATGTATGAAATAATGGACTCTGATCTGATCATTGCTATTCACAAGTAAGAAGGGCACCAAGGATAGTCAAACGCATGGAACACCACTCTTACAGAGAATATTAAGTAAACTGGGATTCTCCAGATTAGAAAGGAAACAATTAAAGTGATGTGAAACTTGCATATAAAATAACAAGGGGATTCATTGAAAGAATGAAGAGAAAGAAACTAATAGATGCCATAAACATATACAGTCCATTAGAAGCTAGTTCTGGTATGGTCCCCTGGAAATCACCAAACCAGGTAGCTTTAGGCTTGCTAGGTGAGTATCAGACTAGTAGGTCTTAGACAACAGGGTGACATGGTCCTTCTGAGTTCCTCATATTGCTGCTGCCACCCTGGGGTCCCCAAAAGTACATCAGGTTCAGTCAGAAACTCACTCTTCTCTAGGCAGTTGGCCCCACACCCATTCATAAGCAAACCTCCCCACCTTCCAATCCCATTGCCTGAGCCTTGGCATGAACTGGGCAGAATTGAGCTGGTACATCCTGAAGGAGTTGGGTAAGATCTCTTGATCCTGTGCAAGGTTCTGAATGCTCCCTCTGGCTGTCAGCTGGGCCTGCACAAATAGGTGACAACCCTCAGCTGAGGTGTGCAGCTCTTGAGAGAGCCAAGGGAACCCATCCTAGCATATCAAAGAGGTTGCCACCTTCAGAGCAATTTTTTGTACAGTCTTCTCGCTTGGTTTATATTTATTGAGGTACTCTTTTCCTCTTCCCCTCTGCAGAACAGATACACCCATCTGCAGTTACATAATTCCTTTCACCATTTCCTTACTGGCTTAAAGTGTTAAATTCTGGTCCCACAAGACACTTTGCTCTAAACAGGCCTCAGTGCTTTTATAAATCCACTGTCCAGCAACAGCACAAGCAGCGCCCTTGGAACCGCAGAGGGGAGCGATCCAGAGGGATGCCTGGCTCAGGTGACCCGGGTGAGATAAAACCTACACCCGTCTGAGGAGCCCAACAGCAAGTACCTTCCACGGACCTGGAGGAGTGATGGAAGCACTGATGGGAATGCGAAACCCTCTCGACATCAGATCGCAGGACAACCCGGGGCGGCCGCGGCCGCG
>NW_008678285.1:0-2230 GCF_000695815.1 Acanthisitta chloris | reverse complement strand
GGGAGCAGAGCCGCGGGCAGGGGGAAAGGCTGGGAGCGCGTTCCGCCCGTGCAGGGCGGGCTCGACCCATCTCCGCCTCGGGCGGGACTCGCCTGCATCCCCTCAAACCTGGGGTGCCCCTCGGCAGGGGCACATCGTGCAAACTGCAGCGAATCCGGAATAAAACGTCCCCAGTTCACCGCGGGCGGCTCGGCACGGGTGAGATAGGATGGACACTGCGTTACAGGATGTGAACACCTCGCCGTGGGTCGTGTAACAGACCCACAACACACAACTTGTCACAGCCACTGAGGTACAACCCAACGTGAACAACTCACTGTCCTTTCATAGAATCATAGAATCAATCAGGTTGGAAGAGACCTCCAAGATCATAGAGTCTAACCCTACCGTGGTCACTAGGCCATGGCACTAAGTGCCACATCCAGTCCCATCCTGAAAACCTCCAGGGATGGTGAATCCACCACCTCCCTGGGCAGCACATTCCAATGCCCAATCACTCTCTCCATAAAGAGTCTCCTCCTAAATGGCCTGATAAAATAAGGTTTAGTAAGTTTTTATTTTAGTATTTAAGCACATTTGGGGCTTTCAAAGGGAAGAGTGATGTGAATAAATGCTCTAAGGGCTGTTAACTAAGGCTTACAATGGTACAAATTGAGTCTTATAAGCAAAAATCTCTGGTCCTGCCAAGGTGAAAGTTAAGTATTTAGCTAATCTGAGAAGTACCTGACACTGAAACTCAATAAAATCACTTACAAGTGTTAAATTAGAAGGGTTTTATCCTGCAAAGGAGGGAGAGAAATCACAGGTGATTTTCTGTGGAACCTCATGTATTTTAGTGATATTTTGTGGAGTCAGAGGGAAATGTGTAGCACACACTGAAATCCCTTTTTCAGGCAGTTTTCCTCATGCCTTTCCTTGCACAGACCACGTGGATGTATAGGCCATTTGTGTCGGGCGAAGCTAAAGATGTGTCGATTTAACTGTTCAGACAAATCCCTTTGAACCTTTCCCTCATTAACAGCAAACCCCACACTGTTCTGCTTTGGGATCTGGAGTTCCCCACGTTGGCACAGCGAGGACAGGCAGAAAGGGCTCTGGGACAGACGCTTCTGGTGAGAAATCTGCTGTGACAAAGGGAGTTTGATCTAAGTACCCTATCCTGCCTTTTCTCCAGCTGGCACCAAGGCAGAGCAGGATGGGGAGGAGCAGCACAGGTCTGAGAGTGGTTTGGGAGGATTATCAAACAACATTGGAACAGTGGGGAGGGGGGTTAAAAGTGATTAATAATCAGTATTGGAGGCTGAGGATAACAAATCCAGCAGCAACCAAAGAGTCTTAAAAGTGATTACTGAACAGTATTGGAGGCTGATATTGGAAATAACCAATCCAGCAGCAATGAAAGCATCTTAAAAGCGACTATTAACCAGTATTGGAGGCTAATTATGAAAAGTTCACCAGAATTAAGGGGGGTTAAAAGTGATTAATAATCAGTATTGGAGGCTGAGGATAACAAATCCAGCAGCAACCAAAGAGTCTTAAAAGTGATTACTGAACAGTATTGGAGGCTGATATTGGAAATAACCAATCCAGCAGCAATGAAAGCATCTTAAAAGCGACTATTAACCAGTATTGGAGGCTAATTATGAAAAGTTCACCAGAATTAAAGGGTATTAAAGGTGATTATTAGACCACATTGGAAGCTGATGTGCAAAGTAAGGATCCAGAAGCAATTGAAGAGATTATTGAACAGTATTGAACTTGGAAGTGATTATTAATCAATATTGGAGGTTGATATTGAAAATATACAATCATCAGCAATTGAAGGGTCTTAAAAAGTGATTACTGGGCAATATTGGAGGCTGACTGGAAAATAAAGAGCTCAGCAGCAACTAAAGGGCATTAAAAGTGATTATTGAACAGTATTGGAGACTGCCCTGAAAATAAACAATCCAACAGCAATTAAAGGGCCTTAAAAGTGATTAATAATCAATACTGGAGGCTGCTGCTAGGAAATAAAGAGCCCAGCAGCAACTAAAGGGTCCTGAAAGTGATTGTTAACCAATATTGGAGCCTAATTATGAAAATTCAGAGTTCAGCACCACTTGAAGGGTTTTAAAAGCGCTTATTAACCCATTATGTTGAAGATAAAGCCCCCAGCTGCATTTAATGCTCGTAGCTGTGTTTTCACAGCATCGCAGGTTTGGGTGGTGAGACCTCCCAGTTCACCCAG
>NW_008678284.1:17313-22608 GCF_000695815.1 Acanthisitta chloris | reverse complement strand
TCTAGGAATGGATCCGTGGGAAGAGTTTCTTCCCAGAAAGGGTGATCAGGCACTGGAATGTGCTGCCCAGGGAGGTGGTGGAGTCGCCATCCCTGGAGGTGTTTAAGGAAAGGCTGAACGTGGCACTGATCTAGTTGACATGCTGGTGTTAGGTCATAGGTTGGTCTCAATGGTCTCAGAAGTCTTTTCCAACCTGGTTGATTCTGTGATCTATGAGCGTGTGGTGTCCTTGAGGTCTGGGCTGATGGGTCTGTGAGGAGTGTCTGGAGCATTGATGGGAAGTGTAGGAGGTTGGGGGGGTATATGGGGTTTGTGGAGTGCTCAGAGAGGGATGTGGGGCACAGTAGATGAAGGAGGTCAAGGGTGGTTATGGGGTCTGTGGGTCACCATGGGGGGGATGAGGGAGGTCAGGGATGATGATGGAGTCTGTGGGGCACTGTAGGTGGGTGTAAGAGGTCTGGAGAGTTATATGGTCTTTGTGGGTGCTCAGCAGGGTCAGTGGCATGCTAAGGAATGTGTTGGGATAGCTGAGGACAAGGATGCTGGGGTGAGGTGGCTGTGGTACCCTGGTGTGCCCCACCAGTCCCAGGGGCAGGTACCAGGGGCTGCTTTGGGCAGGTTGTTCCCAGCTCCTGCTGCAGGCAGTGGTGGGGCATAGTGTGCTCCCACCTGCACTCCACATCTTTGTGAGCAGAGTGGTGATGGCCAGTGCTGAAAGTGAAAATACATCCAGCTTTTATGTACTGTCTCGTTTTTGCACCTGGGATGCTTCAGCTCGCATGTTTTTATGCACTCAAAAGTGCTAAGTAGTTATATATACACATATATATATACAGTTGTTTCTTTGAATGCTGATAAAGCAGCACACTCATGTTTCTAGGTCTGTAAGAGACACTGAGTTGGATGTGGGATGCAGGCGAGTGAGGCAGTTGTAGAAATCTTTCATCTTTTACTCCTGCTGGAGCTGTCAGGCTGGCTTGACAAGAGGGGTGTGCGTTCCAGAGGGGCTGGGATTGCTATTCCTGGCAGCAGGAAAAAGCATAGGCAGGGACGGGCTGTCATTTGCTCTGGTGTTTTGACAGGAGCTGACAATCTTTTGTTCAAAACTCTGGAAGAAGCCAAAATGGGTGTTCAGAAGCTGATATAGAGACTATGTGACTGAGGAATTGAGCCGAGTCCCATCCAGATAATCAGTCCTTGGGAAGGGAGCAAGTCCTGAGCATGGATGATTGCTCTGCTCTGAGTGCAACTGAGCAGCTCAAGGCCAAGGAGGGCTCCACACTTTGTTTTAATTGAACCTCTGAGTCCTGAGGTTCTGCTCTGCTTCCCCTGCCCAAACTCAGCTGCAAACAGAATGGTTTAAGGAAAGAACCCAGAGCTGTGAGAGACAAATTTTGCCATCTGGTGACCTTAATTTCTAACAGGGAGTAGGTAAATATTTGTGATTCGTAGCCAGAGGGATGGGTAAAATACTTGAGGCAGGATGAGTCATTTAGCAGCTGTTGGCAAACTATCTGGTGGTTGTGTAGGTAACACCTGCCAAGGGCAGTGTCGCTGTGTGATGCACTGAGGGGCTGGGAAAGGAGCTGGAAGGTCACACAGGTGAAGTCAGACCAGTCTAAAAGGAGATTAGTCTGGTTTGGCTTCATTCCCACACTGTGTTGGTTCATAGAACCTTGGTGAGAAGCTGAATGATCTCTGCTGGGATGGCTGGAAACAGCTCCATGTCAGGGTGGGCTTGGGGTGAGAAGGTCTGACTTTGGTGTGAGCCAAGATTTTGGCATTTCAGCTGGAGAAGTGAACTGCCTTGGCACTGGTGCTGGCTGAGGAAGCTCAGATCATTAGGTGGTCACTGGTGAGCAGGAGCTGCAAGGATCATCCCTGAAACCTGAGGGAAAGGCTGATGTGTCCAAGGAGCAAATCACTCCTTGTGTGAGTCAGGGCACAAGCTGTTAATGTAGGAGCAAGTCAGGGCTTTGAGGCACCTTCAGAAGGTCTCAGCTTTTGTAAGAGAGGGAAGATTGCTGAATCAGGAGATCTTCCCTGTGGGAGTTAGAGCTCTGGAAAACCCTGGAATTTGTGCCTCAAGTGGCCACTCCCACGTTCCTCTTTTGAAGAGTTATTCCAACTGCTGGTATGATAAGAAGCTGGAGCAGAACTGCATGTGTCAAACTCTTGACAAGCTGTGCCCTTAATGCTGTGAACTGAATGGGGTCATTGATTTTGCCAAATTCGGAAATTAAGACTTATTTCCCATTATATCATACTTTTCCTCATCCATTTTAATTGCATGCAGCATTTTGCTTTCAGCCACAAACCATAGGGGTGCGCTGTAAGTAGCTGCTGCTCTCTATCACACCAATTCTGTGGCAGTGTGCCTGCTTAATACTTTGTGGTTTCCTCTTAATGGAGTTGTGTAGGTTTTTTTTTTTTTCAAAGCAATCGGAAAAGTTTAGATCAAAGGTGGCACAAAAGGCCAGAAGATGCTTGTTTTTTCCTGCTTTGATCACTGGAAGCCTCACTTAAGGCAGAAAATCAAATGACTCTGACTCACACAGTCATCAGGACATGTATATATGGCCACTCATATTTTTGGATGCAGGAAAAAAAAATTGTCCTCAGCACTTTGCTGAACACACAGTGCTGATACACGGCAGCTGTGCCTTTGTCAAGCCAACTACTAATATCGTGTTACTTACATCAGTCATTTTTGAATTTGTGGTTTGCAAAAAAGACCAAAACAAAAATAGGATTTGAATTGGGAGCTCAGGAATTGTGTGGTTTTTACAGAGACTTCCGAGCTGGCAAAAAGGGGTTTTATCGCGTGGCAAATGTTCACAGTCCAAGTGCATAAAAATGGGTGTTATATAAATAATGCAGCAGAACAGTTCAGCATATTCTCTTTGCTTTCTGCAAAGGAGCCTGAAGCATTTTCTTGACCCAAATTGTACACGAAAATCAAAAGAAAGAACTCTTCTGCCGTTCTTAAAAGTGAAAAGAGCTGTTAGAGCTTTTGAGACTGTTGGTGTTTCCTTTTGTTCAGGAAGAGAATAAAGCATTTAAACCCGCATTTAATGTGCTGTACACTTCACTGTGATCCTGATCCACGTGGGATTGTTTGAATTGGGAAGTGAAGGTGATCCTCTTCCCACACCTCTGCAGCATCAGCTGACTGCAGGGCAAACACAGCCCCAGCCACCCCCTGCCCTGTGTGATGAGTCAGTGGGGTGCTGAATCCCCAGAAAACCAACCACAACACTTGGGTTGCTGCTGTTGTTCATTTTTATTTGTTTTATTTTATTAGACAACTGCTTTCCATTATAAATAAATAAGGCATGAAGGTTCTCCATACTGTTACAGAGCTGGTAGCCACAGTGGGTGCATTTGGCTCCTGCTGTGTCCAGAGTTGGGGCCGTGGGGCACCTGGGAATGCAGAGCGTGGAAGAGCAGAGTGGTTGGTGGTTTGAGGAGGAAACCTCTGCAGCAGAGGTGATTTGGGCATCACACTCTTGCCAACTTACCTCCGTGGTACTCAGCTTAACAGAACAGGGTGTTCTGGGGGTTGTTTCTGCATCAATTCCATGGGGAGTGAAGGGAAGGTAGCTCCTCGTAACATCAAGGCCTTAGATTTGGGGGAGAATTACATTTTCACAGTCTTCCCCCTCCAAAGCCACATTCTCATGTATTTGTCTCAATGCTGCAAAAGTCCCAACTGTTGACCCAAGAGTTTGGGATGTAAGCTGGTGAAAACAGAATCCAGATCTAGCTGATAGTTCCTCCAGGTGGGTACAGAATAGGTAGCTTACACTGAACTGCTGAATTTTGTGGCTCAATGCTCAGGGTCATGCCTAAGCTGTAATGAAATGCTGCTTCTCTGCCTAAAATGTGTGTCTGACCATCTGAGGTCATCATCTAGTTCATGAAAACCGGGAACTGGTGATTCCTGAGACTGCAGTGGCCTTTTGGCTGCATGTTTGCATGTCTGTGGAAGCAAAAGTGAGGAGATTTCAGTGCTGGAAAGGGAACACGGGAGGTGACAAGTTTTGGAGACAGTGTCTCAGCCAAGAAAGATTATTTTCAGCAGAAAGCTGAAGTCTGTCCTCATGACTGGGGAGATGTTCAGAGCAGAAGTGTGGGGAGATGTGTGATCTGCGCTACTGCCAGGGCCAGAGCTCCTGACCCGTGAGATGCTGCATCCTCCAGCTTGCATGTGAGTCCCTGGGGGTCAGTTCTGCAAGCCCATGCAAGCTGTGTGTGAGGGGTTTGCTACGATGGGACAATGACAACCTCTTGAAGAGCACAGCACAGAGGGCTGGCACCCAGGCTGTGAGATGACACTCTAATAGCACTTCTTGTCTAGCTTATGGGAAAGCCCTGGTCACCAAGGTCCTACCAGGCACAGTGAAGCTTCACCTGGGCTGAAATACCAGGGTGGACTTGAAGCGAGGAAATCCCATATGTCTACAACATCTGGAGAGTATGGACTGAAACACTGAGTGGCTGATGAAGATGGAACAATCAGTTGTGTATTCCTCTTCAAGTTTTTCCAGTTGCAATGAGCTTGCATTGTAAAGAGCTGAAAAACCTGACTGGTAAGAGAATGGCTTAAATAGCAAGACCATACTGCCCTTTGGGGAAGGCGAAGGCAGAGACAGAAGTCTCTTGGGCTCAAGCGCAGGTTCTTCGCCATAAAGCCGGCGTGGAGGGTTGGGCTGCTGTGCTGGGGCAGCCCCCACAGTTCTGATGGCTTTTTGCTTTACTTTGAAACGCTGTGCTCCAGCTGTGGCAGGACACTGGAGGACATCCAGGCTTTTGCTTGCAGATAACCAGGCTGTAGGACAAGCTGAAAAGGGGTGGAGGAGGAGACAGTTTTCCTTTCTTTGTGGTGTGTTGACATTGCTGTTGTGATGTCTGGCAGCGGCAGTAACTCATGCAGAGATCCGTCATACAGTTTCTGGAATCCTCTAACTACAATGTACAATTGTCCCAACGAGTTGTCCAGAGCCCAAGCTTAAAGTGAGCTGAGTCTCCATGACATTTTCTCGCTCGCAGACCTCTCGAACCTTCAAAGCAGAGGGGCCACGTGGCGTTTCCTGGGGCTGAAGAGAAGACGTGGCTGTCGCGATTGCACGTGGGAGTCGCGGAGAGCCAGGGCTCATTTGCTGCTCTTGTTTTTCACCTTTGTGGCGTTGATGTCTGCTTTTGTTTTCTGGATGCGGGAGAAGATCTCCTTAAAAAGAGCCTTGTATTCAGGCTGGCTCTGCTCCAGTCGCTTGTCCACTGCCTCCACGTGTT
>NW_008678284.1:0-17286 GCF_000695815.1 Acanthisitta chloris | reverse complement strand
CCAACTCGTGTGCCTCTCCTCGGAAGTCCCTGAAGGAGCTGTCTCGGGAGATGGGCCGGGAGGTTTGGACCCCTGTGTGGCGCACACTGTCCTTGTGCTGCCGACACTTGCTCAGGAGCTCCTCGTACTTCTCCAGCAAGGCATGATACTGCTCGTCCACCTCCCTCAGGATGGACATGCCGCGTTTGCGCACGTTGTTCGCGTGCAAGGTGTAGTTGCCCTCGTGCCGACTCACAGCATCCTTGGTCACGATGGCATTGAGGGCTGTGTCACTGCAGCTTTTCCTCACGGGGTGGTTTGGGGAAGGTGTCATTGACATCCCGTGGCTTTTTCCTCCCTCCTCCTCAGAGAGGTCGATGTAATCTGCTTCCGGGGCGTTATTCAGTGGCTCAAGGAGAGCTTCGGACAAGTTGTCTTCTCTGCTGAGCAAATACTTCTTGACTTGTTTCATCTGCTGTAGCTCCAGGAGCTCTGCCTCCAGCTCCTTGATGCGCAGTTTGCAGTTCTCCATCTCGCACACGCGCTGCTCCAGGTCCGAGTACTCCTGAATGACAGAGGTGTATTCTCGCTCGACCCTCTCCTTCCGCTGCTTCTCCTGGTTGACTTGGGACCTCAGGGAGTTCACCATGGCTTGGAGACGCTCATTCTCCCTCTCCAGTGGCTTCTGGTTGAACTCTGTGGAATTGCTGTGGACCTGGAACGCGTCCTCATACCTGAAAGAGAAGAAAGATCCTTGAGAAGGTCTGACCAAGTGACAGACCATTAACAGTAACACACTCGTTGTGTGTTACTGTCATGTAAGTATTTCTTTTTAATTGATGCCTAGAAAGGAGGTACCTAAACTTATGGAGTGAGATGTGACTCCTCTGTGTGCCAGGAGACCACAAGGTGTGTCTGGGGCTCTTCTGGACATGGAGACCAGTCTCTGTCCCAGAGAACCTGCAGTTTCATTTGATAGCAGTGATGAAGGAAAGGAGAGAAATGAAATACTAAGAGGTAAGAGACTTATCTAGTTAACAGACAAGCCACCAGCATTGCCATGAAGCAAGGATGAATATTCAAGTGCCACCAGTCTGAGCTGACTATTAGACAGCTTTGGTCTTTTCCTGCTGGAGTTCATCAGCTGCTCTCTGCATCATGGAGTTCACCAGCTACTCACTGCATCTGCCAACAATTCCAAGCCCCACTCAGCCAAAACCCAGAGGCAAAGGCTCTCCTGTCTCCAAAGACACCTCTGGAGCACCTGGGAGAAGATTTATACAGTAAAGGAGACAGAGACTTGACAGAGTTTCTCCTTCTTCATTGCCTGGGAAGTGCTAACAAGCACTTCCCCCTTCCCTCATGTTGCTGTTGAGAATTTGGGTTTTCCTCCTCCTCCTCAGTGAAGTGCCCATGGCATCCTGCTTGTTTAGAACAGATTGGAAAAGAGCAAGCTCCATGGCTTCCCCTGGGAGGCATGGCTGTGGTGGGGGTTACTGAACAGATTTCAAGTTACTGAAGGGCAGCCTGACCTCCAAAACCAACTGCAGAGCTGCAGGCTGAACTGAGATCCCGTGGCATAGGGACAGAGTGGGACTGGGGGGAAAAGAACCACAGAGACACTGAGTGGATTTTGCTGGGGGTTAGGTTATGGCCTCATAAACATCCTCATTGCCGCTGCAGTGAAAGTGTCTTTGGTTCGTATCCTCTGGCAGAGGATGCTTTCAGTAACAAAGTTTATTGATTGTTGATCTATTTAAAGAAGCCTCTATTGTGGACAAAGCTGAGCAAGAAATGCCCTCACAGGTCAGTGAATTAACACAGTGGCCGGGTTTTAAGGAGGATTAAAGCTGCAACAGTGCTGAAGGTGTTTGTACAGCACTTGGCAGCACATGGTGTATCTGGGTGTGTGACTGTTGCTACTGGGGAGTACTGGAGTCACACAGCACAAAATGCACCATCTCAACTGGTTTTAGGGAGCCAGAGGTGTTGGTGCTGTGTTGGGAGGCAGCTGGAAAGGGAAAATGGACCTCCAGTGTTTTGGGAAGAAATGGGATAATGAAGGCAGGTGGATAGGCAAAGAGGAACATCCTCCCTTCACCTCCAGCAGTGGTTTCAGGCTCTGATGCACAGCCTGGACCTCTGTGGGGATGTGTGTGGGTTTCTGTGCACCCCCAGAAGGGTTCACACACTCTTTGTGGGCAGGGGAGGTGGGGAGAAGGTTGGAGGGGCTATTAAAGCCAAGGGTCTGTACCTGGGGCTGGAGCACAGCTCCTTAAGGCAGGGGAAGGTGTGGATGGTACGGCGCCGCTCCCTCTTCTCCCGCCGAATGCGAAGCTGCTCCAAGCTCCGCATTTCCTCCACCTGCTTCTGCAGCTCCTCCACTTGGTTCTGCAGCCCCTCAATTGTTTCTGTCAAGCTGCAGAGAGAGGAGGGAGCACAGGTGAGGAGTCAGGTCCAACAGGTTCCTACAAGGTGGGTTTTTTCCCTCTAGAGGAAGTCAATCTATGGAAGGTGCTTCCAGTTTCTAGCATGTGCCCTGGGAGCATGACAGCACTTGCTTTTTGTGGTAGTGGCTGGTCTTTCTGTGTGGTCACTCTTGAATGGGGATGATTACAGAAAAAGGCTGGGGGATTGATTTGAGACCTTCTGTCCTCAAATCAGTTGGCTGAAACAGTTGCCTGTGGGATGTAAGCACAATCCTGGAATGCCGCTGCGCTGAAAACAAGCATCTCTTCCTCTTGTTTTTCTTGTGGAGATAAACTGGGCACAGATTGAGTTTTGTTCTGGCTGTGAATAGTTTGTAGAACTCTCTGCTCTAAACTCCCACTCTGCATAGTTCTTTGAAAACGATGCTGCCTTGCAAGGACGTGGCTTTGACTGTTGTTTCTAGGGATGACCTTGATCATGGCTTTGTTTTAGGAAAGAAACATTATTGATAAACTGATGTTTCAGCATGAACTAGCTAGGGTTTACTGAGGTGCTGGGTCTGTGCCTAGTGTTTCTGCTGGGCTGTGTGCTGGGGACTTCCCTGGTATAATTATGTGCCTCTTCTTTAAGGAAACACAACTGAGGAGAGGCTACTGTGCCTCTCTCCTGGCAGCTTCAGACACTCCTTTATCCAGCCCTTGTCCCAGGGGTGTCCGTGCTATGGCTGAACCCTGCTCACCAGCATCACTGCAACATACTTGTGTTGTAAATAGCTGCAAAACCAGACTGATAAGAGAATGGCTAAAATAACAAGGACACGCTGTGCTTTGGGGCAGGGGAAAGGGGAGGTGAAGGGCTCTTGGGTAGAGGATTGCTGTGCAGGGAGGAGGGGAGGACATACCACTGGATCTTCTGTTGGGATGTTTTGCTTTCCAGCACAAGCTTCTGGTTAGCCAGCTCCAGGTCCCGTGCTGTCAGGTCCAGCTGCTCGTAGACTTTCGCATGCTGTTCGTTCATCTGCCTCAACATCTCTAGTTGCTTGGTCAGGTACTGCAAGAAAAAGTGAAGCATAAGCACTCCACGACCAAAATCCGGGTTGTTTCACAGGCAGAAATCCCTACTGCCTCTGCTTCCTCTGATAATGTGTTCTGTGGCTCTGCCTGGTTGAAACTTCTTCCACGGTTGAAATATTCATCCCCTCTGCCCACTGTAAATAGTTTTGTGTCTAAAATATGACTGAACTTCCCCTGCCCTCTGCGAAGGGCACTAACCTGCCACCTCTCTCTATTCAGCTGCAGTTTCATTTCCAGTACCAAAGAAAGTTGATATCCCTGGGACCAAAAGCTGAGTGAAACTGGCCAGTTGGTTACTGGATCGTGTGACTGATCAATTGCAGGAGCTGCATTTCCTTGGGAATTCAGGCGAAAACTCTGAGTCCATGAAATGTGAGGAGACCTGCAGTTTCTGTGTGTTTGCAGATCCTTTTCTGTGAGTCTCATTGCAAGATTTTATCCTGCAAAGCCTGGGACAGGAGCATCTACCCAGGTGCTCACTCTCATTTGGGATCTCAGATCCCAAATCCTGTGGGGGATGTGCTTCTGAAAGGCTGCCAGGGGGAAGGGCTCAATCAATCCACCAGTTCCCTTGGACATCAGCTGTCAGATCCCTGCACCATCATGTGCTGCTCTTGTGAACTCACAGCCCTCCTCTGCCCTGTGTCCTTTCAAATCAGGAGGGGTCCAATCTTTTTAAACTCAGATCACTAGAAGTTTTTCAGTGGATGAAAACCCTCTCGGCACAGCAGGTTTAAGCCTCTAAGATGAGCTCTGTAGGCTCTTAGAAATACTGCCCTGACTGCAAAGGATGCTTGAAATGGTGGTTTAGATTGCAGCCCTTGGAGAAAGAGCTATTTTATGCCTCTAACAAAGGGGGCTGTGTTATGGGGGTGCCGAGGGGCCAGCTGGGAACAAATGTGACTCTGAACAACTGGGATCAAGGGAAAGCTGCAGCAGAGCAAAGAGAAATGAGTGTGAAGGCTGGTGGATGGGCAGGGGAAGGCCAAACGTGACCCAGATGTAGCCTAGTGCCAAAATCTGGTGCCAAAATCTGTTCTGCACACCTGGGCAGGGGGTGAGGATGTGAGAAGAGGGAAAATACCACTTAGTGGGATGAGCTTGAACTGACCTTAATCCATCCCACATTCAGGCATGGACAGAAGACACTTTAACTTCCATGCCCCATGGCACATCCCTGTCTTTCTGCTGGCATCTGAGCTGTTGGCAGTGGTGGAAGTTCCCCTTCCCCACCACTGGGTAGCTCCTGTCCCCACCCCTGTCCCCACTGTGTCCTACCTCGATCTCCTGCACTTGCTCCTCGTTGGTGGCATACATCTGCTGCAGGGAGTCCTCCAGCTCTTTGTTGCGCTCCAGCAGTGTCTTCCCCAGCTCTGCAGCCAAATGCAAGTCTGAAAAGCAGAGGGACAAAGCTGCTGCAGTTCCTGTGTCTCCATGGGTGGGCGTGGTGTGATTCCCACTCCCCAAAAAATGACACTGCACCAAGCACTGCAGGACATTTTGCTTGGTGCTGGTTTTATTGGTATGTTTTGACCTGAATGCACACTTATATATAGGTCATACAGGATCTGGCTTCTTGTCTTGCTGGGCTGCAGGAGCAAGGCTGAACTTGGGACTCTGCAGCTCCTCCATGCAATGAGGATTTGGTGCCCAGCTGGCTGCAAAACCCTCCTGCACTCCCTGCACACTGCCTAGCCAGGATCAAGCCCCTGGGACTGGGCTGTGCCAGGTGCTCAGCACCTCCATCCCCTACTGCCAAGACCTGAAGGGCTGAAAAGGGCTCAGCATCAATCAGAATAAGAGTGAGGGTTGGTAAAGCCCTGCAGGGCCTTGGGGATGCTCTGTAAATTATATTATTATCTCTAACGAAGGGAGTGCCTTGCCTTCCCTGTCAGCCTCCATCCATCACCTGCTAATAGACTGACAGGAGTAATAAAACCACACGTGGCCCGAGGGGGCTGGAGGCACCTCCCAGATGTGCTGCCCAGGCAGCGCTGGGACCGATGGGTCTGTGTTTTTTTTCCTGGGGGCAGCTCCAGGGCAAGGACAAACTGCTTTGTGTTCACTCTGCCACCTCTAGACGCCCTTAGGAAGTTACTGAAATAGTTGGACTTTGGGAGAAGTGCGAGGGAAAGTAGATGTTGACAGTGTAGTCAGTTTAAAATGCTGGTTTTGCTATGATGGGTAAAGAAAAAGCTCTGAGACCCTGTGAGTCCTGTGTTGGCCAAAGTTTGAGCACATCAGGTGATGCTGTTTGTGGGAGTGACACAGTTAGCTCCTTTGCTTTCACAGGAGTTGGTTGTCTTTCAAAGCCTGACCTATAATCATGTGGGTTTTGTTTTTCCCGGTGCTTTTAGAGGGGAGTTAACAGCTCTTACAATGGCAGACTGAAAATCTGACCTTACACTTTCAACAAGGTAAGGAAACATGTCCTGGTGAGTGTTATTGCTCTTTCTCTGGTATGGTTATCATGCAGCTGTAGATAATTAAGGAGTGACAATCCTGCAGGGTGTGACCAGACCAGGATCTCCCGCCCTGGCATTTTCCCAGCCTGCCATCACACTCCTCTCTAGTCTGCAGCTAGTGATGTGTTTGCAAAGGCTCTGCCAGGACTCAGAGCAGCTATAATTTCTTCCAGTTGTTAATTTGACCATGGAGTTGATTGGGAAAGAGGGATACTTGGTCACTAAGACAAGAATAAAGGGAACCAGGTTGCCTTGGATGTATTCTGAGCCTGGGAAAAGCCCTCACACATCACAAACTGAGGCTCACCCTGACCTCGGGCATGAGTGCTCACTGGGAGGAATACTACAGAGCTGTCAGTGCTTGGGATGGGGCTTTCCTGATGGATAATGCTGTGCTGTGGGATGTGCTGATATGTCACTTGGGTGTTGGCTGTGTGGCCATGTGGCTCCAGCAGTGCTGGAGGATTGGCTCCCCAGATGTGGTTCTGCCAACAGCTGCTCAGTGTCCTCAGATCTCCCCTTTACCATGGGAATGTGCTCTCCAGCTGTGCCCTGCATTGCAGGGTGTTCTTATCAGAAAGGCTGTGACCTTTTTAATTATAATCCTCATCATTGCACAGTGACCCAGTCTGAGGGCTGTGATCACAGCTAGCCATGCAATCAACTTATTGGCACATTTCCCTATGGACAGACCTCCTCCACCACCTATTTGGTTTTTTTTTCTCAAGCACCACATTTCCCCAGTTTCCAAAGTGCCCTTTGGAGACTGAGTATTTGCTACACCAGCTGAGGCTGGGGGAACAGCCAGATGCCAGCAGAGATGGAGGATAATTTGTGCCTTTAAGCTGATTGGGGTTGTATTTAATATCACCACCACCTTGCCAGAGCCAGTGTTGTTGTTGGAGACTGGCACCCTGGAAATCACATCCCTGGCAGCAAGTAGGATCCTGATGTGGAGGTGTGTAGTGAGAGGGCTCCGTGCTGTGCTTCAGGTAATGAGTCAAGTGTGTCCCTGTCCCTGTGGATTACACCAGTGCTCTCCCACCATATGGCATCCAATTTAATCAGCTGGGGTTGAGTTAAGTGGATTAGGCAGTGCAAGATCCTGCATTGTAATTTAAAGGGCTCTGTCAGCAATAATTTAATGGGGGAAATGGGCAGTGTTTGGGGATGAGTGGGAAAGAGGAAAGAACAGGGCTGAGCTCTGAGGAGGCAATTGATTCTTCATTTCCATTTTGAGCACAAGGGCCTGGGAGACTCCAGGCTTGAAGGACATGGGGGAATTGATTCTTTTAGTGTCTTTTAACTGCCTCAGCTGTCGTCACGCAGGCGCTCCCTCTCTCTGCCCGCCAGCCAAAGCATCCTCAGTAATCCTGTCTCATCCACCCCCTTGTGCCTGAGTCCTCTTCCCCACCTGTTGGTCCCCCCCAGGCTGCAGGACCGTGGGGAGGGAGAGGATGCTGCGTGCAAGTGCTTTAATATCATCTTTAGACCAGATCCCTCTTGATCTTTTTGCTAATTGTGGCTCTGCACGGGCTGGGGGAGCAGACAGCTCCTCTCCTTGGAGATCTTGGAAACCTGAGGCTTAATGTGAAATTTCAGTCAGTTGTTTGGGGGAGGGGGGGGAGAACAATTTAGGAATTTTGGGATTCTCTCTGCATAGTACTATGGTTTTCCACAATTTTTTGTATTCCTGTTTGCTTCTCCACTGTCAGATCAGCCAGCCAGTGCTGAATGACTTGCCCTAATTTAGCAGATATGCTGGTGCCTCCCTTCCCCCTCCCTGCTGGATGCAGGAGGAGAAGTAAAGTGATGGGGAGTGGCTGTGCTGTGTGTCCGCTCGATGTGCCCCATCCCTCCTCATCCTGCCTGCACTGAAGGCACTGCCATGAAACAGCCAATGTTCAGCTTAAAAAAACTGGAGCCTTGACACTGCCAAATCCTACTGGGAGAGAACTGTGGATGCAAACTATCCTGGATGGCAGCAACCTGGTGCTCTCTGGCTCTCAGTTCCACAAGCGCTGACGTGACCCTTCTAATTAACACCAGCCAAGGAGACACCCTGTGTCCCCAAACAAAGGGCTGTGCCTATGGAGCAGTGAAGAGAGGGATGGAGGCTGCATTTCCCTGCAAGCTTCCATGGGAAAGGCGCCTGTGCAAGGAGGGAAGGGAAGAGAAGAGAGACCATATGGTGGGAAGGGAGCAGGAGTTGAATTCAAGCAGTGCCTGGTGCAGGGGAGCACGGCTGGGCAGTACATCAAGGAGGCACCATCCCAGGGCTGCAGAGAGCAGCAGCACCAGCAATAATCCTGCTACCTCTGTGTCACTGAGGAAACTTAAAAAACCCCAAACCATCCTGATCCAAAAGCTGTAGCAGGTTGTCTTTGATGGAAAGAGGCTGAGGGACAAACTGCAGGGTATTCCCACAGGCAGCATCCTGTGGCAGTGCTGGCACAGGCAGATGTTCCCTGCATGGGGCTGCTACAGAGCTGGGCACATCCCCAACCTTGCAACGAGGCTCAGAGAGGGTCTGGAGCCATTTCTGCCTCCCCAGCTCTGGCCTGTATCCGTTTGGGCAGGGCACTCAGCCACAGCCTGCTCTCTGAAGGGTGTTTTGCCTCCCAGCATCTCCTGGTTGTGGTTTCAGGGGATGTAAGCCTGGTGCTGGGCAGGGGAGGTTCCGGCTGCTCTCGACACGACGGTGATCTGGTAGCTGTTCAGATGTTCCTCGTAAATACGGATTTCTGGAGGAAGTCACCATCTGGTGCAGCTGCTGTGGGCTTTCCCCTGTCATCTCTCTTGTGTCGAGGGATTGGTGTGTTTAAGGCTGTGAGACAACATGCCTGCAGCTCCTAGGGACACTGTGCTTGGCTCTTCTTCTTCAAACCAGCCCTGTCCTGTGAGCCAGGCAGTTTGCAGAGGGGCAGCAAGGGGCTTGTGGTGCTGGTGAGCAATGGTGTATGATGTGTGGATTTGTAGGTTCCTTTCAGTTAAGCATGTAGGAAGGAAAGGTGGTGAGACACTGTCCCAGGTTGCCCAGGGAGGCTGTGGCTGCCCCAACCCTGGCAGTGTTCACAGCCAGGTTGGACAAAGCCTTGAGCAGCCTGGTCTTGTGGGAGGTGTCCCTGCCCAGGGCAGGGGATTGGGACTAGATGATCTTTAAGGTCTGTTCCAACCCCTAAAATTCTATGATTCTATGAATTACCTATGATCCCTTCCTAAACGTGGGGCAGTGGAAAGAGCTGCTCCTCTCCCATGCTGCACATGGTGAATTCAGCTGCTAAAGAGCTGGGAGGAGGCAACAAAGCTCTGGTGTGGAGGTCTCTGGAGGAAGTTCAGGGTGCTTGTTAGCTGATGGATGGGGTAGGGTGAGAGTTAAGAACTGATGTTTAATGCTGTTGACGTTTAATTTAATTGCATTTGCTGTCTGCTCCATTACACATGGGTACTTAGAGTCAAGGGTAGGTGCAATTATTCCTTTCAAAATCTAAATAAATGATGCTGTGCTGCTTTACCCCAGGGTAGGGCATACTTGCTACTCATTTATTTTTCTTCATACTTGCAAGGGATTGTGCTGTCTGGGTATATTACAATGAAGATCAGCTTTTGTATATCACTTACTGCTGCTCATGGCAGGTGGTGGAGGCAATCTATGTACTTAGCCCTTATCAGTCATTGCAGTGGAACATGCTGGGGTGCAGGGAAGCAAATGCCACCTGGCAGTATCTCAAGAGCAACCTGGAAAAGCCTTTCCTACATGCCTATTCCACAGATGATAGTGTTTCCCAAGGCCAGGCAGAGCTTTTGGAGAATCACCAGTGTTACTGGTGACGCATGGGTTCTCCATCACTTTTACACTGGTAACCCAGATGTGGCTACTCAATTCAGCTTTGCATTTGGTGTTCTGTGTGGGTTTTGTGGCGATCTGCTGTTTTGGTGTAATGGGGTGTACTGCAAAGGCAGGGTTTGCTTTACAGAGCAGCCCAATGCAGCAGGGGGGGAAAGATGCCTTCACCAGGGCTGGGTGAGAGCAAAAAGAGTGTGTGAGCTCCTGGCAGCACAGCCACCTCCTCCCTCTTCTCTCCTCCTTCCAAACTGGCTCTCGCTGGGCTGAGCTGATGTTGGTCACATGGGCATTTTTGTTACCTTAATGAGATTTGCTGGATTTCCTGCTTGCTTTTTTATTCCTTTTCTTCCTCTTGTGTAATCTGTTACATGCTCCTGGAATGCCTTTGGCTTTGCAAGTGTCCCTGGTAGGGGGGAGTTCAGGTGGTGGCAGAGAGGTGGTTTGCAGGGGTTCAAGGCAAGTGCAGTGCACTGAGAGCAGCTCTCTCTGGGCTGTCCCTAATCCCCTAAGCAAAAGTGGCACCACCAAGGAGTGGAAATCCCTGACAAGGGACTCAGGGACACGCTGTGCTGTGCTGCAGAGAAGCCCTCCAGCTCTCCCAGCCCCTGCTGCTCTCTTCCTTGCCTTCTGTATATTTCAGTCCTATTCAGTATTTCCTTTATAAGCTTTTCTTTTATTACTCTTCTCAGACGCTTATCAGGGTTTTTTGATTTAATTGACACTCACTATTTCTTTCTGCCCTCTTGCCATTCTGCACCCCAAAGCCTCCCCAATGTGTTAATGCTTGAGACTCAGGATGGTCACCTTTGCTTCTAAGCTGAGTGTGTCTATACAAACATAGACACATCCCTGTGCCCACAGCAATTGCTGTGCCTTTTGCCAAGTTGTTAGAGCATGAGCATACAGAGGATGTTATTAGACCATGGTCGAGGCTCCATCTGCATCTTTCCCTGCTGTTCTCTTATCTAAACAGCCTCAGTGCCTGTGTTTACCTTGTAGGCTAAAATGGTTTCAAAGAGCTTGGTGACTGGTGGCTCGGAGGCTCTGATAGTGCACCTGGATCAGAAAGCATCCTAAATAAATACATACTAGTGGGGTTGTTGAGGAGGAGTGAAGAAGGAGGAGGGAGAAAGGCAGCCAGTGCTTTCCTGTGTGTGTTCCTCATCTAGGCAGCAAAGCTCCAACTAATTATGTTGGGATGCAGAGAACCGTGAATAGAGGCTTTTACTCTTTTAAAGCTAAAGACACAGACGTGGATTGCTGCCATGTGGCCAACTCCTCTCCCCTACGTGTTTTGGGGCCAGAAGGTTGTAACTGACCCAGGGTGGACAAGGAGGACAAGCACCAGGGAGACACTGCTGTCTGCTGCTGCAGCACAGTACTGTGCATGTGCAGAGCCCTGAGCAGAGGCGACCTGCAAAGGACAGCTCAGTGTGCTCACGTGGCCAGGAGCAGTGCCCACAGCAATGGGCTGCCACAGCCGTGTCAGATCTCCAGCCCTGCTCCCACAACATGTTCTCCTACTCTGAGCCATTGCCATCCAGCTCAGCCACCCTTGCTGTCCTCTTGCTGGGGGGAGGCAGGTGGAACCACCAATCCTGTGTGGTTTGGACACTCAGGGAGCAGCCAAGTTCCAGCACAACTTGCAGCTGCAGCAGTCCCCGAGACCTGCTGGTTAATCCTGTCTACTACTTTACATGCCAGAGGCACATAGGTACACTGAAGATCTTTCTTCCACAGCCACATGTTACAGCTAAATGAAGAAATCATCCTGACCCTTAGTAGCAATACCAAAAACCTGCCCCACTCTTCTCTAGCATCCACTTTGCTTGGCTTTAAGGAAAAGTGTATCATCTCACAGGCTGCTGCCCTACTGCTGCTCCCTTCCCATCCACTGCTGGGAGCTGCTCAGAAGTCCTGTTCCTCCAGGTGCTCAGCTCACACTCAGCTCAGCTGCCTTGTGCCTGGCTATTGGCACAGGCTGGAGATGCTGCCCTTGTGGCAAGAGGTCCTGACCTCAGGTGAATGGTCAGTGCTGTTTGTGGAGCTATGCAGGAACAGCACAGGGCTGTAGCCTTCCAGTCTCAGTTTGCAAGGAAAGGAAATGATGAAATACTTGATGCACTCTCAAGATGGTGTTTTTTATGTCCTGAGCAGGATGCAGGCCAATACCTCTTTTGCGAGCCCAACACCAAAACCAGAGTCCCTGAACAGCTCTGCTGTAAAGACTGATGCTCACAGGATGTGCTGTGCTGCTTCTTGCTCTGCCTCCTCCTGCAGCCATCATCTCCCAGTCCAGGTGCCTTCCCAAAACACAACATTTGCTTGTGGAGCAAGAAAACTTGGAGGACAGCATGACTGTGTCCTTGCTCCAACTGCTGTTGCTGCAGCTGCATAACTGAAAGAGGTCAGCATGGAACTGGATATTACACACTCGAAGGACTGAATTCTTCAGGGAGGAGACAAGTGAATTGAGCAGAGCCAGGGCAGCTGCACTGCACATAGGATAGACTGGAGTGTCTTCCCAGAAGGCTGCAGAGGAACAGGCTGTTTAAACCATTAGCGGAACTGTCACTTTTTGGAGAGAACGTTTACAACTGTTTGTTAAACACACATGGAAAAAACCCAAAGAACAAACTCTAACATAAAATCCCTTTAAAATCCCCAGCTGTGCAAAGAGCAGCAGTTGTGTAACATCTGGTCTCGTTCCTTTGGGATATTTTATATTGGAGATATTTTCCTAAATTCTGCGTCCGCATGTGTTTTTGAGCAGGTTGAGATGCTTTGGAAGCTGTAACAATGTGTTTGGTGTGAGCACTCAGCTCTGTTGGAGTCAGATGAAGTGGGAATATACCACTGTGCTGCTCTGGGAAAGGCCTTTTGGGAGAGGAGAGGGAGTGTGTGGGAGTGAGCAAGCCATGCATTAGCCTGAGCACTGGCCCTGCTTTCCGCAAGCAGGATCAGACCCTGGTGCTGTCACAGCTCTAAGTGGTTCCTGACTGTCACACTGAGTCAGTGCATCCACCCTGTCACCAGCCAGCACTGGCTGGTACAGGAGGAAAGGAAGAGGATTGGGAAATGCCAGAGTGCAGGGACAGCTTCCACGTACAGGGTGTTAGTGACTGGTGCCTTGGCTCCCAGTCCCTTGGGCTCAGAGCTGCCATGGGGGAGATGTCCTTCGGGACTCAGATCATAAATCCTTCATGCATGGCCTTGTGAAGGAGAAATGCTGCTGTTAGCTGATTGTTTCAGGGTGGGAGATATGGAAAACTCTAATTTATTTTGCTGTGGGTTTTTTTTTTGCCATTTGCCTCTCCTTTTCCTTTTCCAGCAGTTCCCCTAATTCTGCTCCCTTCCACAGCTAGAATTATGTGCCTGGGGCTCAGCAGATGTAGAAAGAGACTTTTGTGAGAGAACAGGAGGGAGATCCTGGAAGTTGCTGTGTGGGGCTCTCATTTATGCCCTTTTTAATTGCTTCCCTCAGGTAACATGGGAATTTTTATTCTAGGAAAGTGCATCTATACATATTCTTTCTTTTTCCCTCCCCAGATTTGGAGGTTCTCATCCCTTCCTCACACTAACTGTCATATTTCCTTGTCTCCTGTGACTTTTCTTGTCCCTCTTGTCATTCCCAAGCAGCTCAGCAATTAGACACTGAAAACTTTCCACTTCCATAAGCTACCTGCTGTACTGCACTGCTAAATAAGTAAGTGGCTCAGCTACTGCAGGCAAAGCTCTGTCCTTCTGGCTTGCCTCTGGGGAGGGAGGGCACTGAATTAACTGCTGTGCTCCTGGAGGACAGGCACTCTGTGTGCCTTGTCCCTGGACTGCCAGGATAACTGCAGTGTGAGGGCAGAATCTGGGATACCACCTGCTCCCCAGGGCAGTGAATCCTTTGGGAAAACTGCAAATGGATTGCAGGTAGGCTGGGTGGTGCAGGAAGTGGGCAGGTATGTGTGCCAGCACTGATCCCCTGGGCCCACCCCAACGTCAGCAGTGGTGACCCTGCGTCTTTACACAGATGAGTTGGGAGTGGTGCAAGCTCAGCACGTTGTGTCATTCTCCTTCTTAGCATGCAAGCAATCAGATGCTTGGCAAGAGGAGGAGGAGGAATTAAAATAAGATCCTTAAATCTGGAGACCTTTAGAGGTTACAGCTGTAAAGTCCTAAACCTGCATTGCAGATGGTTTGGCCCCAAAGTTTCTGTGGCTGCCCAGGTGGAGAGGACTCACAGCCTTGCAATGGCAATGAGGTGATGTGCTGGTTCTTGCACTACCTCTGGTCATGCTGCCTATCTCAGGGCAGCATGAGGCTGTTTTATT
Organism: Acanthisitta chloris; assembly: GCF_000695815.1. NCBI lineage: Eukaryota > Metazoa > Chordata > Aves > Passeriformes > Acanthisittidae > Acanthisitta > Acanthisitta chloris. The sequence goes on along the minus strand of NW_008678284.1, from coordinate 3,170 downwards.
GAGATGGGAGGAATCACCCCACATTCAGGCTATGGTTAGGTCCAGAAAGCCCAAGGGCTTTAAGAGCTCTCCTCTTGGGCTGCACTCTGCTCTTTGGCTGACCTGAATGTTGGAAGAGGGCTAGGGAGGCTGGGAAGATCAGGGAATGCAGTGGGGTGACTGCAGGGAGGATTTGTCTTTGAAGATTGCTGTGGGGGAGCTGAAGGCTGGAAGTGGCTGGCAGAGCTGCTGGGTCTGCTCTCTACTCTGTTTGGATCCAGATGCAATTGAGTTGGCACACAGCCCTCCTGAGCACAAATGCTTCTGATGAGCAGAAAAGGTGTCCCCACTTATCCACAGCTCAGACTCTCTAATTTTAGCTCATTCATTCTCTTGGGGTCTGGCTGCATGTACACCCTGTGCACAGGGTGTTATGCAACTGGAGCCACATCATCAGTTCTCAATGACTGGAGAAAGGCTCACCACCACTGTCTCCTGGTTTTAACCTTAGAGGCACAGATTCCCCAGCCAATGGAAGGTGAGGCTGTGGCTGAACCAAAACACCACTGGGAATAAGCTAGTCATGCTACCAAGCTATCAAAGCTCCATTTTTACCACTTTCTTCAAATCAGAAAGCCTTCCAGAGGGAATGAAACACCTTACAGAACAGCACTGCTATTTCCATGTCACTGCTCAGGACTCTGGCTGGGATTTGAGTCTCTGTTTCTATGTGCTAAGGCATCTTGGTGCAATGCCTTGAGCCACACAAGGTTCCAGAATGCAGTAAACAGGTAAAGGAATCTGAAAGGCATCAGCTTCATTTGAACGAGGCTGGAAGGGCCTTGAAGCTGGGACCAGATCTTGCTGCTTCCAAGGCATGTGATGGATGCAGCCAGTCACTGTGGGCACTTTAGGGAGAAAAAAAGGAGCAATTGGGGTATATTTTCTTGAAAAAATTAGTTACTTCATCCAGGTGAAGGTCTATGGAAGGTGAGGAGGAAAGTAACAGGTGCTCAGTGTGGAGCTAGAGGCATTATTTTTGCCATGGTGCTAAAATGGTTAATTAACATAATCATCACAGAGCTCCCAGTTAAGCCATCTGTTGCTTAGCAAACAGTTTTGGATGTAAATGTAATAAATATTTGATGATGCTGTGAAATGACGATAAAGGCCCAGCAACCAAGTGGTTCACAGAAGAACCTTCTCTCCTAGCTTAGGTTGTTTCTTGTTTCTCCCACTCCTCAGGAACAGGCTTTAAGCCTCTGCTTTTGTCCTCCACCCTTCTGGCACTGCTGCCAGGCGTGGGTTTCTCTGCGACCCTGGGCTCTTGGCATGCCAATCCTCTTAGGAACGCGGCCCGCGACTGCCTCGGAATTGTGCCACGCTGGTTGTCTTGTACTCTGCTTCCACCCCCCATTTCCAAACCAACAGCTTCAGGGCTCTGCTGTCACCAGAGACCTCTGGGTACTGCCCTGGCTGTAATGCAAGGCACAGAGTATGTGGACACTGTCCTTCGTGGTACTTTGTGCATCATGCAAATTAATTATGGTTGTAATTACCCCGTAGGACCTTTCCAGTTGGCTGATTCTAGTTAAAACCTTCCCCATCTCTTCTTCTGAATTTGTGCAAGCCTGTGCAGCCCTCGTTCATACAGGAGGCTGCAAACCCACAGCTGGGCTTTGTTTTGGGGCTGTGTTTTCCTCCAGTCCTGTACGTGCTCCAATGTGGAGCCCATCCTCAGCATCAATCCATCGTGTGGAGGCAGACACACTGCATTTAGGCTGCTGGGACAGAGCTAGGAACCTGGCCTGCAGTGGGAAGGTGGTTTTATTGTTGTGAGCCAGTTGTACAGTGCCAGTGCTGACTCATGAACCTGACACCAGGGACAGCGTTAGATTAGAAATCAATTGGTCCCACGTTGTTCAACACTCCCTATATTCACCCGTAGTTCTGCTGTTCCTCAGCCTGCATCCCGCCCCTGGACCAGTGCCCAGGCCCCTTGTGAGCCATGGGAAGACGTCACCCAGAAATGTGAATTTCTGAGCGTTCAAAGGCTGCACTGTTTATCCAGCTGATAGCTCCATCTCCGCGCTCTGCCTGGGCTTAATTTGAGCCTTGTGTTTCAAAGAACAGGGCCCAGTGTCCCACTATTGCTACTTCCTGTTAATTGAGAAATTGAGGTTAAAACCCAGCTGTGACAACCCCTGGGGGGACTGGTTATCATTCTTTGCTGGGCCCCTGCCCTGCAGCTGAAGTTGTGTAAACTTTCAATCATGACATAATGTACTGGAGCAATGGTGGGCTGAGGCACTGCAGCTGGACAGCACATCCCTGCTGACAGTCAGCTGGGGAAAGCAAATATAAAACTGTACCTCTAATGCAATGTGCCATAGAAGCACAGTGTTTAGGTAGGAATGATTTTTTCCCTATGCATTGACAAATTAGTTTTGGTCATTCCTGGGCCACTGGCCTGAAACAGGACGTCTTCCAGTTATTTGCTTACTGTGTGTTGACTCAAAATATTAAGATAAGAAAAATAGTATTTAAAAAAAAAAAAGCTCCAAATATCCACCAAGTATTCAGCCTGAGGAAAAACATTCCGTAGAACTAGTGCAGATGTAGGCACAGTTACTTCAAAGCAAACTACACAAGTGAACGTTTATCTCCTACCAAGGCTATTTTTGCTGTTTGAAACTTGGCCTTGATTTTTTTTTTCTCCTCAATTTCTCCCATTTTTATGGCTGATTGGAAAAATCTCCAGAAGTAATTAGGTGACTCAGAAGCTGAAGATCCCTTTGGATTTGGGCTTGAACAGAAAAAGCTTTTGAGAGACACTTTCAGCATCCTCAGCAATACATTATTTCTGATGTATTAATTTCTAACTAATGTACCTGGCAACTCTACCTTGGACTGCTCTGAGATGAAAGCAATGTCATAATTACCCATGTTAGGTTCTGCCTGCAGCAAGTTTTTTTGGGGAACCAGCTTTCTTAGGGACGTAATGTACCAAATTTTTACTGCCCTGGTGCTCAGGACAGATCTGGGCTCCATCCCTCTATCCATCAGGTTTAAACTTTCCACGGCCAGGACAGCGGTTTGGAGCAGTGGAGCCGAGATTTCCACGGAGGTGCCGCTGCAGGACGAGGCACTGGCTTTGCCGAGCAAACAGGAGTCTTGCGAGAAGGTATCCC
>NW_008678283.1:510-1888 GCF_000695815.1 Acanthisitta chloris | reverse complement strand
TCCAACCACCCATCCTTCCATCCATCCTTCCACCCCTCCATCCTTCCATCCATCCTTCCACCCATCCTTCCATCCCTCCATCCTTCCACCCATCCTTCCATCCCTCCATCCAACCACCCATCCTTCCATCCCTCCATCCAACCACCCATCCCTCCGACCACCCATCCCTCCATCCCTCCCTCCAACCACCCATCCTTCCATCCCTCCACCCCTCTAATCATCCCTCCATCCATCCTTCCACCCATCCCTCCATCCAACCACCCATCCCTCCATCCATCCCTCCAACCACCCATCCTTCCATCCCTACATCCCTCTAATCATCCATCCATCATCCATCCATCCATCCACCCATCCCTCCATCCACCCATCCCTCCATCCATCCTTCCATCCCTCTAATCATCCATCCATCCATCCTTCCACCCGTCCTTCCATCCAACCACCCATCCTTCCATCCAACCACCCATCCTTCCATCCCTCCACCCCTCTAATCATCCCTCCATCCATCCTTCCACCCATCCCTCCATCCAACCACCCATCCCTCCATCCATCCCTCCAACCACCCATCCTTCCATCCCTACATCCCTCTAATCATCCATCCATCATCCATCCATCCATCCACCCATCCCTCCATCCACCCATCCCTCCATCCATCCTTCCATCCCTCTAATCATCCATCCATCCATCCATCCATCCCTGCCTCCCTCCCTCTGACCACCGGTCCTTCCATCCCTCCATCCCTCCAATCCTCCACCCACCCCAGCATCCATCCATCCATCCTTCTAATTATCCCTCCATCCACCCACCCCGGCCCCCATTCATCCATCCATCCCTTGAATCATCCCTCCCTCTATCCACCCATCCCTGTCTCCCTCCATCCAAGCACCCATCCCTCCATCCATGCATCCCTTCCTCCATCCCTCTAATCATCCCTCCATTCCTCCCTTCATCCATCCACCCATCCTTCCCTCCATCCATCCCTTTAATCATCACTCCCTCCATCCACCCATCCTTCCATCCCTCCCTCCAATCATCCATCTCTCCCTCCCTCCCTCCTTCCATGTCACCCAGGGATGGAGGGAAGGCAGGAGGGATGGGTGGAGGGAAGGATTGAGGGATGGAGAGAGGGCACTCACTTCTGGATGTAGATCAGGATGCCCAGCATGTACTGGTCCACCTCCAGCCCCTCCAGCAGGGCTGTCTTGCTGCAGGGGGAAAGAGGGTGAGGGCAGGAACCCTCCAAGGCAGGAAATATCCCCAAGGGCAGGAACCACCTCCCAGAACTTCATGTTCCAGGAGCGTTTGGGATGGAGCCCAGAGATCATCTAGTCCCAACCTCCCTGGGGCATCCACAGCCTCCTTGGGGCAAACAGAACCTCCT
>NW_008678283.1:0-421 GCF_000695815.1 Acanthisitta chloris | reverse complement strand
GCTGGAGGAGAAGGAAGGTTTGCTGTGGAGACAAGGAGAAAGGACATGTGAAGAGCTTGGGATGGAGCTTGGAGGTCATCCCGACCCAACTCCTGTGCCCAGGGCAGGGACAGCTCCAGCAGAGCAGGGGAGCAAGGGATGGACAACCTGGAGTGGACAGGGACAGGGTTGGGCAACCACAACCTCCTTGGGGCAACCATAGCCTCCTTGGGGCAACCACAACCTCCTTGGGGCAACCACAACCTCCTTGGGGCATGTCCCACTCACTTGCAGACAGGACACCTCCAGGTGCCCCTCTCACAGTTGAGCTGCAGGTAGGACTCCAGGTCAAAGCACTGAGGAGGAGAAGCAACAGCTGAACCTCTTCTTGGGTTGGGGAACAAGACTTGGGGTGGGGGGACAGGCCATGGGGGTGGGGGGA
>NW_008678282.1:0-3002 GCF_000695815.1 Acanthisitta chloris | reverse complement strand
GGAAAGAAAAAACATCCCAGCATTGCGTAATCCCCCAATGCAGGATGGCTCTGGTTATTAAATACCACAAGACGCTTGTCACAGCTCAGCTCCTCGTGTAATGAAACACCAGGTATAACAAGAGCTTGCAGGAGAAACGAGGAGGGTGATCTTAGAAGAGGAGCATTTTTCTTGGTGGGTGGAGGGCAGATGGGCGCTGGGGTTAACGGCGTGGCGTTCCCTGCGGCCAGCAAATTGACTCCGAGGTGATTTGGTCTTTCTTTGAGATATTGACAAACTTCCAGCGTTTTGGGCCGCGCTTGCCTTTATGGCCAAAGCAGATAAATCCGTGTGTGAGAGACACCGGGAAAGCGGGAGAGAGGGAGGGGGGAGACATTTAGGTCCAAGTGCCGGATTAAAAAGAATACTGTCTTTAAAGGTCAAGGGTTTGAAGGGTCAGTCTGCTCCTCTAAAAAAAACAATTAATGGGATAGAAAATTTGTCCTCTCGGTGAACTCCCGGTTGCCTTAGCAAAGGGAGCACAATGCGAGAATTTAAATTGGACGATGTAATTTTCGAAGTTATTGTAAAGACAGGAGGTATCGCACGGGGAGCAGAGGGCTCCCAGCCCCGGAGGAGCGTCCTGCTCTCAGCACAGGGGAAGGCGGGGAGGGGGAAAGGAAAATTTACCTTAAACGATGATAATCTGCCATGGGGTATTTTGCAGTCCGCGGCTCAATCTCCAGCAAGAATGTGTACATTTTTTTAGCAGACAGCCAAGATGCTGTGTCTTTACACACGACCACTTTTTTTTTTCCCCAGGAAAATCCTTTGCGTCTTCACAGACTTTTCCAAGAGAATGCCTTTCAGAACCGCTGTTGAATTACAAAGAAGTATTTATTGTAGGAGGTGATTAATGATTCTCGCTAAAATTGCTATTTGCAGCGTGATTTCATTTCTCTTTACAATGGGAGCAAACCAGGTTTATGCACATAGGCTGCACACTAAAGAAATCCTGCACCGCCAGTTAATACATTTCAGCTGAAATTTTGTTCGGTTGTGCTAACTTTGGCTCAAATATATCGAGGGATTCTCAAACAATAAACAAAATGAAGAGTTACAACCTTGTGGATAGTAGTTACCTCACTTACAGCTATATTTTTCTCCTTTTGTAAGAAAACAACTGGCGATTCAGGATTTAGTAAACAGCAGTATGTGAGTGCTTTCCAGGCCTGCTCGTTGGTCAGGTAGGGAGACAGCGGTGTTTGCTGAGGGTATTTACAGCCACCACCTCCCTGATGCTGAACGTGCTCTGACAGTGGCATGCTACATTTTTTCTCCTGGATGGTCCGTATTCCATGGCCAGGCAGGGATGCTGGCAGCACCGTTGGGGCCTGGTGCTACCTTAAGCAGGGGGTGATGATGCTCTCGGTCCAGACAGCCTCACTCATGTGAAGAGAAGCACTGATTCCAAAAATCCCTCTCGGATCTATTTGGGTAAGTAAACAAATAAGTCTTGGCCTTCAGGCCTTCCCTGGAAAATTTACTAGCTCTTGAGCTCCTTTCCAAGACTTATCCTACCCTGCTCAGTGCTACACTGTGTTGTGAAAGCCCTGAGCAAGGGTCTCCATTAGCAGCTCCAGTTTGCCTGCGCTCTTTAGCTGAGTGGAAGCAGCGAGATGCGCAGCCTGAGCTGGAACCACTTGAACCCCATTTTGCCACAGTGGTTTCAACATTCTCGATCAAATAAGCCTCTTGAGTTGTATCCAAATTCACGGGTCTGCCGAGGCTTTCTCAACACATTTCGAAATAATCTTAGAAACAAAATAAAAGCAAGCAGAAACAGAAAAGATAGCTTAAAGAGAAACTTTAGGTTACTACTCATGTATTCCCTTTAAACAGTACTAGCCAGCTGGGAAGTAATAATCGGGCGAAAACGAACGAATAAATCACGACTGGGTAAAGATTTAAAGTGTTATCACGGGGAGGACGTGTAACTTCTTCCCAGAAAAACCCGTAATGGGAGCTTATTAGCTCCCAGAAGCAGCCCAGTTTCTCTTGTAACACAGCTGAAAACAGTGGCATGGACGGGGATGGAGTCGGACTCATCGTGCCCTAAAACTGCTGAAGAGAGCACCACTCACCTATACAATGAAGCAAGACCTTTCCTCGTCCTACAGCGGTCTTTTTCCCAGCCAAACAATTAGGAGACAGGACGTTTTTCACTGTATTTAAAGTAACCATTACCTTATGGTTATGAATCCAAGCTAAAACAATACCGGTTTCCATTCCTGGTGCCAACACCAGCCAAGCAAAAGGTGGATGAAACAGCACTGAGTGGACTTGCGTTTCAAGCGTTTAATTCTTTTGTACAGAATAATCTTTATTACCAGCATTTGGCACTGTTATACATTACACCAAAAATCCACAAATTGTACATGGACCCAAACGATTTAGACGGTGCCAAACATGAACATATCAACAGCCTTTATAGCAATATTTCTTTAAATAAATGCAATAGGGAATGTGGAGGAAAACTAATAGATCACAGCTACTGCGAGGGCTACACTTTAAACCAGTTAAGTTACCTTTGATACATAAAACATTTTCCTTTAAACAGCGTAAGGAGATGTTTTTCCTAAGTATTTGACCCTCTCGTGGACGTGTTTGTTCTCTCTCCCATGTTGGTGTGTACGTCTATACGTGCCTGTGCACCCTCACACACACAAACACGCACACAGGATTCCAGGAACACACCACGGAACAGCGGTAATAAAGTCAATGGCTTACACAAGTGTCTCACGAGTTCTTTGCTTTGTTTTAAAAATCTATGTGTTCTCTAAAAAAAAAAAAAAAAAAAAGAGTCCGTCTTAGGTACAGAGAATTCGTCCATGACAGCATCCAGCCCTCTCTTACACCAAGGGCAAGAAAGCGTTTCCATAAATAGAAAAAAAATGATGGGCATGGAACCATTATCTATATACAATGTAGACAATCGTCCGGGTTTTGGTTTAAACATGTGC
>NW_008678281.1:0-293 GCF_000695815.1 Acanthisitta chloris | reverse complement strand
GAACTTGAAGGCATGGGAAGGGATCTTGAGGGTGTGGGTAGAGCTTTGAGGGCATGGGAAGAGCTTTGAGGGCACAGAAATAGGTCTTGAGGGTATTGCAAGAGGTGTGAGATCATGGGAAGAGCTCTGAGGTGATGGAAAGAGCTTGTGAGGTCATGGGGAGAGGTGTGAGGTCTTGGGAGGAGCTCAGGAATTCAGCCCCAAATTGATCCCAGGAAGTTTCTACTTCTGGAATCTGTTAGGATTGAGCCTAAAATTCCACACTCAGCCCAAAATTCATCCCTGGAAGCTTC
>NW_008678280.1:23455-38511 GCF_000695815.1 Acanthisitta chloris | reverse complement strand
CACCAGGAGCGTTTGTCACACTGCAGGTTTAGGAGCGAAGCAATGTGCAAGTCTTGTTTGTAACCCACCCGCTTATGTACAAGGGTTTGATGGTGGTAACCGCTATAGTACCAGTCACACAAAAAACCTTCCCTACTAATGAAGGCAACACAGTGAAGACAAAGTTTCAGCTTGCTGAAGAGCTGCGGGACGGGAAACAAAACAAAGGCACGAGTACACAACCTGCGGACTTCAATGACTACATTACAGCCTCTTTTGTGGGATGCTGCCAGCCTGGTGTCCTGAAGGAGCAGCAGGTGGAGGAAAAGCTAACACTGTACTAACAGTGGGACGGCCGAGCTACTACTGAACCCTGACTGAGCCAGGAGAATCTCCATACTCCACACATCAGTTACTGCAGAACCCACAGCAGAGCAGCCCCACTGGGCTGCTGGACCCTCCGGGGGACACCGGCAACAGGCACATCTCCCCACTACTGGTGGGCAGCCAGTGGGCTATGCAGGAACAGGCAGAGACACTATGGATCAGTGGGACTGCTGTGGGAAGATTTCCAGTCCACTGAACCTGCATGAATCCCCCCATAGGTCTTGAGGACTGAAACAAAAGAAGTTTGCAGTGGGCAGTTATTCAATGCTGGAAGTCAAACCTACTTACCTACCCTACACAGAAGCCATTAAATGTGTCACACCAAAGGTTTACTCTCGCCAGATAGATGCTCACCCTTCTGAGCTGATCCTGCAGAAATGCATGTGCACAATTTAGTTTACTCCTGTTTAATCAGTGCAGCTATTTCCATGCAGTGCCCAGAGTGCTCAGCACACAGCAGGCTGAGCTGCTATGTGTTTAGGCAGGCTGTATAGCTTCACCAACTGCTCTGCCTCAAGCCAGTTTTTTCATGTAGACATGTCCCTGTTTACACCTTCAGAGTGGTTTTTTTCTTCATGTTACATAGCCACGAACAAAACAGCACACAGAACGTGTATGGAGGTGCCACAGTGAAAGCAATAACATACTTTTGGACATACCTATAAATCCATTTGAATTCATGAACAACCAAACTACACTGAACTGCAGGGAGACATGGTGTTTAGAAAACACAAATCCTGTAAAAAAAAAAAAACCTCCAACCAGGAAAATGCTCCAATAAGTATTTGTATTATCCTGTAAAGACCTAACACCAAGAAATTGAATAGATGGTATCTACTCTACTATGACTTTTGCCCCCATAAAAAATACAGAGCTATGACTTCTATGTACACAATTAGCACTGAAGATCCTGGAAGTCCCCAGTGCACCATTCACATAAGCAACTTTCATCTGTCTTGAAGTACAACCACTTACTGGATGGAATGTAGCAACCATTCGGGAGGAAAAGATTACACAAGATGTTTAAAGTTTACATGTACTAGAAAGAAGAAACAAAGGTAGGGTACACAGATCTGCCCAGGTGGGAATCCAGCTGAGACACGTATATTAACAACTTCACCTCCTGATGAATGCAGTCTCAATCGGAACGGACTCCATGTAAGTATGAGTGAAACAGTCAGCAAAGTAGCCCAGCTGTATTTTGAGAACACTGAACATCAGATCCAAAGAAGCCCAGTATAGAGGCCAACTCAAAGACACCAGTTTCTCTGAAGCTACTAATGTCCTTCAGCATCTCAAACCAACCAGGTTAGATCCTAACTAGTTCACTAACTTGACAAAATCAGACCTCAAGATGTCATGGCTGTAAGACCAGCAAGTCTATTAATGAGAACTTAAAACAGGAAATGTATTTTTCTCTACAGAAGCAGATACTTGTGCTGCAGTGGAAGAATGACCAAAACCAATCTGGATGCCCAAGCACAGCTGAAAGTAGGAGTTGGGAAAAAAGGTCAACAAAGGGATACTACTGAGAGTTTAGATGTGAAAGTGGTGCAGACTTCTTGGTAGGCTTTTAGTGCCATCCCTGTTTTTTTCATTAATATCTACACCTCATCCACCAACTTAATTTTTACCTCACTTGGGCATAACTCTACTCCCTGTAGGCACTCTTGGCAAAACACACAAGTTCTGGTGCTACAACACAGTTCCAATAGAGAACCTGGAAGCAAGGAGAGGAAAGGCAACAGCAGCTTTCACAGTTGTTTCTTCCTCCTTCTTGAGGCAGAACGGGGATGATCAGAAGAAAGTGGCAATGTGATTTTAAAAACACTGCTTTCTCCAGTAGCTGGAATGATGCAGGAACCAGCCAGCTCCCAGTGTGGTCATTTAATCTCTAAATAAAGACTCCCTCTCCCTTCTCATTTCTATCCCTCCTTCTTTGGCAGATTATTTTGAACTCATTCTCATCTGTCATGCAACCACACAAACAGCTGTACTGATGCAGAAGTCTCATGCAAATGGATTAGATAAATACAAGGACTACTGTGCCAGCTAAAAAAAAAATAAATCCACTGTTTCTATCACACGTTCACAAAGATTTCTCCTTGCCCCAAAGGTAGGCAGGGCTTTTCATATTTTATCACTCTATTATTTTTCCTGCCAAAAAGCCTACTATAGTAAGATAGCCTAGAAATGCTTTTCTGCAGGAAGAGTTAGCAGTGGTGAAACCAGGCCAAGCCACGGGAACTTCGCTTCCAAAGCAACAACAAAAAAGCTACAATGCACAGGGCCACTGAGGGAAAGAAGCTCTCACAGTAAAAGCACCGTCAGAGCTAAGTCACTGTACCACAAGTCACCAAGACCCGCTGGGGCACAGTGGGAACACATTTCTGTTATCAAATCACAGACAGTCAGACAGCAAAACAACTACCCCTGTTTTTTCCTGGTTTTACGTCATCTGCAACTTCCCTTTCAGTTTCAGTCTTTATTTCGAGTTGTTTTTGTTGCTGTTTCTTGTCCTGCATACATGTGACTTATTTCCTTTTCACCACAGACTTCCACCAAATAAAACCATATGCACTGCCATAGCAACATTTTAATACAAACACAGGGTAATCTTTGTTCATTGAAGTACACAGCTCATTTTCTTTTCTCTTATTAATAGAACCTGCATCTGCATAGAGTTTAACTGAATGTCATAGCAACAACATAAACACAAATTCGAGATATTTTTTCCTTTGGAGGGAGAAAGAATAAATGTTTTCACAAAAAGAGCGTGGTACTTAAGAAAGCAAAATGAGATGTTTGTGACCAAATAGGGCCTGAAGTTACATCATCACAGCTGTCTATTTCCCCTTGGAAAGCCTTGCACAGTGTTGTACATTCTCAGCTCCTACAGATGTCAATAGAGAACAGCCATACCTGGCAGTGCAAGGACTGAATCCTGGCCATGCTGATACACAACACGTAGCTGGGACTTGCTCTCGGCGCTACCGTGAACGTAGAGATCTATGTAATGTTTTAGCCTGCAGTGTGTGTTCTGCACTGCAGACAGTTTTACCCGTAACACAGAGTAGAACTGCACTGTTCAACTGGAGTAACAAGAACTGGTCTGGTATGCCTCTGAGGACCAGTGCCAGCCACACATTCTGCAGCATGACCCTCTTTTCCTCTACGGATCAACAATTCCTAATGCCGAGATAAATGCAGTAAAACTTGGATGTGTTCATTCAACACTTCGCACTTACACTGTCAGGGGGTAGAACGTTGTTTACCCATGACAACTCAGTGACTTATGCCTCATACCCCCAGGAAGTTGTACAAAAAAGGAAAAGAAGCAAGTCCTCTCCTATGGTTGACTCAGTCCTACCTCCCAGCTACTGCTGTGTGCTTAGCTATGCTCTATTTTTGTCCCTGAAGGTTTGTGAAAGGGATGACTTCATTAAGCCTTTAATTTTTTTAAGTAGTGTGTTCATGCAAGACAAGAGCCTTCACTCTTTGTAAACTGATGGTCCTTCAGCTCCAGCATGCTGTGACGGTTCAGGGTTTGAAACCTGGAAAGTCTAAACATTAAAAGAAATGCTGTAATTATCCTACACACAAATAGCTTGTTCCTTCTGCGACAAGTAGTTTATAGAGGAAAATAAATGAGTAAGCATAGTAGGCATAAAATCAAGCACTCAACACAAGCTGGTGCTGAATGACGAAGATTAAAACAACATCACACCGTTTTCATTCACAGACATGATCTGTGCTGAATCAAGGCAGAGTCCTGTAGGGATCCTTGTATAGTATGATTACAGTAGTGAGTTTTCAAAATGAACTGAAGTCTTCCAGGCAGCCTTGGCTCCATGTCTTAAATTTCTAGCGCTTGACCAGAAATTTGGAAATGCAAAGATGCTTCTTCTCTTTAAAAGAGTTTATTACAAGGTGCTTGTTCCAGGTTAAGTCACTCAGAAAGAAATTAAAAACGTTCCTTAACTACCTAGGAAAGTGTTAAAAAATATCTGCTTAGCAATAGAGTGCATAAAATTTGATTAAATCAGTAACCTAATTATGCTGAAGAATTACCACTGTTGGCAGTGCTGTTCCTGCGTTGTTTAGCCAAACCACCATTTTGATTCCTTATTGTAAAGCAAAATGGAAAAAGTTTAGCAAAACCGAATAAAAATATTTGAATTGAATCTTGGCTTGTATTTGATTAATCACCACTGTTCGAACTAGTGTAACTGTAATAATAGGTAAGTGGTAACCTAGGAATGAATGCGACCAAGGACTTTTTGATTTAACTTTGGACAATGATTCTCAGCTTTGTCTGGGAAAATTCAGTTCTAGTAACCACCACAGAATCCTCTTTAATAATTTTTTAAGCCTTCTTTAAGGTAGAGGATTTAAACCTGAAGGACAGAGTTAACAGCACCTTCATTTAAACATAAATTACATTGCATTTGTCTCACAAGGAAACTTAAACTAGATTTATATTAGAAAAAAACCCAGAGGCAAGTCTTTTTGTACAATTAATGAAAACTCCCAAGAGCATAGGAAAACAATGCAGATTACGACTCCACATTCCTCAGACAAAGACTAATCACACATGCAGATCAACACTAATATTTGCAGCACTCTCATGTCTGCTGTGCTACGAACCCACCAGAAATGCCATGCTCTTACTCCACATGAAACGCTTTCTGGCAAATGAACTGTGGCAGTTGTGCTGCTCTGCTCTTTTACTGGTGTTACTATGAATGAGTTCAAGACTGGTTTAAAGTAATTTGTGGCTACCAAGTCAGTGTGCAGCAATCACTGATTAGGAAAAGCTTATTCACTTTCACTGAACTGAAAAAATATGAAAGCAGCACCTATAGCTTGGAATCCTGGTCCTTTAGAAAGGGTTAAAAAAACAAACATTGAAACAAGAGGTGGGCAGAGGACCAACAATGACTAAGAAAGAAAATAGAGCACAGGTGGCTACTGCCAGGCAAGAAGAAAAACTTCCCTGTGTTACCACGGGTTGCAAAACACACAAGGGAAAGGGCACATGACACCACTGTGAGAAAAAGTCGTGACTACAAAGGTCTAATGCTCTGTCCAAACTTCAGCAGATACAAGTCATGGTGAAAATGTTTTTAACGACAACTTCTTTACTAGGAAAAACACTTCTAAAGCTTTGAACATCTCAAAAATCCTCTCCATGCAGCATGACTGGTGAGGACCCCACAGCCTGGTGCCCTGCAGCCCAGACTGAATCGGGAAGTCTGAGCCCCTTCGTGTATTGTCTGTTACCTCCACAAGTTCCTTCACTGCAATTTAACATGTACCCCTGGCCACTGACTTTTGTCACAAAGGTGCTAGTCTCAAGCAGGAGACAGAGACTGGGGTAACAACTGAGGCAGCAACAACTTCACGGAGCTGTTTACAGTGTGATCATGTCCTGAAGACTTTACAAATGCTGATTTAGCTAGACACTTGCAAAACAACCCCAATTGCTGAAGGTGATTCATGAGAACACCCTGGTGCAAGTGAGGTGGTCTCACCTGTCTTGCACTGTTTGTGGCACATGCTGTTCTCATCCTGCACCAGATCCCACAGGCACAGGGGACTTGGGCATGGGGATAGATCTGTGATCCAGAAATCTTCTCAGAAGGTAACAACGAATTTCCACTGTCAGCAGAGGATATAGTACAGGAATTTTTTACTATCTGTTTGTTTTTAAGTAGGCGAATCTAGTTGATATGCCAGTAAGTATTTACAATACCTAACTTCAGTAGGTAAACTAGGAATATGAGATGCATAACACAAGCATTTGTTTGAAGTCCAGTGTATTTGCATTAGTGCTACTCCATGCATCCATTTAGATTGGTTCTAAAACCCATGTCAATTTAGAAGATCCGGGTAGAAGAATAAACATACAGCAGTGAGCCACCCTGAAAACACAATCTGACCTATCTGTAACACATTAAACAAGATGCAGCTGAGTGAGAAATAAAAAAAGTATTGCACCAAGCACCTAGAAGATTAAAGTCAGAAATAGCCCAAGACCATTTTTAGCAGCTCAGCATTACACAGAAATACCCTAAAAGAAAACTGACCTAATGAATCAACAGTTGGGGCTTTTTTCAGTAAGTTTAAGCATTAAGACTCCAATCCACATAAATACAAATATGTGATCAGATATTTAAACCTGGAAATCAGACACTGAGCTGGTTAGAGAAAAAGGAAAAACAATGATACAATTAAAGGCTGCAATGAAATAAGAATGTAATCTTTTTTCCTGGAAGCAGCAATTCCCCATCTCTTTATTTACATCCCTAAGTATGCATTACTGAAGGGAGCACTTTGGGAGTGCTGCCTTTAGTGAAGGAAGTTAAACCAAACCTCTAGGAACTCAGTTGTATAAAAAATGGTTTAATTAAATAATTATATAAAAAAGCTCATTCCACCCTCTTTTCTCAAACAAACAACTGTCATGAGTTGTCCCGAATTTCCCCTTCTTCCACAGATGAAAGGGATGAACTTTCACTGTCTGAGTTCTCTGCAGGTTCGCTGCCATCTGAGGATGTAGAACACAAAAAACAAAACCAGCAATTAGTTTCAGCAACCTTGTTTGCTCACCAAACAGAAGCAGTTTCGTATGTTCTTTTCCTTTTAATCACACTTTCCTTGAAGACACCTATTTCATATGACATAACCAGTCTCATAATATGGAATAAGGTCCTGAGTAGGACCTTGTTGAAGGAGAAAGCAAGACAACGTTGATAATTTCTTTTAGCGTTTAAATCTTGATTTTTTCAGTCAACTAGCGAAACAGAATATTTATCCCCCACAAAACTCTTCATCCACTGAGAATTTCAAATTATTCTCTTGGCTAGTTTTAAATGTCATTTTCTATGTTGCTACATACACATCACAACTGTAATGAATTACAAATAATGTACACTTTTATTAACATTTCAGTTGAGGAACTACCAAGAAATTCTAAATGGAAATGGGAAATTAAATTTATGTACCTATGTGTCTCTTCCACATGTTCCAGCATCCCAAATTTGGGGATAAGGTATGTGAATCCATGAGCTAAAGCTGATGAGCTTCAAGCTGCACAATAACTTATGATTTAGGGCATGGCTATTGTGCTCTGCTGAGATCAGAGAGTGCAGCACTCATTTCCAAAACTGGTCTTCAGCCTCACACCCCATGAATCCTTCTTTAACAAGCACTGACCCTGGTCACCTTGTGGTGAGGTCACCAAATGCCACTGGTTGGGTGACACTCAAGCAGCACAAAAATAAACTACAGCAAAGCAGGCCCATGATTCACACTCTGCTCTTGTTATGTTCAGTATTTGACATGACCATGAATTTAATCACTTATTTGAGCATTTAGTGTCAGATGCTTCATTAAGAGAATGTTACCAAAAAGGGAGCTGATCAAGTATAGTTACTGTCTGGTCAAGATATGTTCTACAGCTGGAAAACACAGATAATACATAGGACACAGTGTGCACCTGTACAGTTTCCAAGGAATTTTTTCAAGAACATAGAAGCATTTCACCCAGAAACATCAGAGGTCACATTTTGTCTACACTAAATCTAGTGTATAATCAATTAACACTTATATGCCAGATATGTACTGAGTAATGCACAAAGTAAGGATTGTTTTTGCCCCTAAGTCCTGTGAAAGCTTCTGTAATCCCCTACTATCTTCAGCCATGACTGACCTTGTATGCTGAAATCAGAGCACCTGTAGTTTTTGCTATTAAGCAAGTCAAGCATCAAAACATCACATAAAAGAATGTGGCAATCTTCTGACTCACAGCAAAGCTCAACAGGCAAATTTCTGTCTGTTACACTGAGCTTTATTTAACAGGAATTATACATTGCCTTCACAGAAAAAGAAGGTATTTGTACGGTGCTGATAGCATTGCTCATAAATTAAGACAGCCCAATCCTTCCCACCATAAAATTCTCTGCAGTTTACTTATAATGAA
Source organism: Acanthisitta chloris (assembly GCF_000695815.1). Lineage (NCBI taxonomy): Eukaryota > Metazoa > Chordata > Aves > Passeriformes > Acanthisittidae > Acanthisitta > Acanthisitta chloris. The sequence continues at coordinate 30,161 of NW_008678280.1, read as the reverse complement.
AAATTTATACTCTGTGTTTAAGTTTTTCAGGGGCAGTTTCCTTCCTCAATCCGTATTTTCATTATTTACTTGATATTTTCAGCCAAAATGCCTCAGCCATTTCTCAAACTGATAGGAGAAATAGGTTTTGTACTCATTAAATTGTAGCAGTTTCTCTTTGAAGGTGTCCAAGCTCTAACTCTCTCCCAGTCTTTGGGGGCCGCTGTTTGAATCACAGGGAGAATTGTGATCTCTCCCCAGCATGTGCCTGTTGCTGTGGCTGTGAAAACTTGCCTCTGTTCTTCCTAGGGAAAGGGGTAGATCTGAGATTGCTCAGTTAAGAACGAATATTTTAGCAGTTAAATTCACACAAAACTCTGTTTCTTGTTGTAGCCTGGGTCCCTGGCAAACAGAGGCAGAAGGGTTATGGTAGGCAGAGCCGTCATGCTGCAGCACACAGCCTGCCAGACGTCCACTCATCAGTGTGGCAGCTGTTTGCCTGGAATGCAGAGGGAGGTCAGCTGGACAGGCGAGCGAGACGAGTGTCCCTCCGGCTGCGCAAGGAGGCAGAAAGGAAAGGCAGTATTGGTGCAAAAAGGATAAGCAGGAGCAGGATGGATGGCTTAGGAGTGTGCAACTGATACAAAAAGCCATAGATGGCAAAGAAACTGGAACTGCAAGAAGCACAGAAGATGCTGCAGCAGAAAGGTCACTTCCTGGGAGATGGGAATGGGCTAAAATACCTCTCTGATTACAACAGACTTCTCCCTGGACAGTCTGGAGGTGAACCTAAGATTTGCACTCTTAGCAACTGTTTGTGAATGCCACTGGTAAAGCAAACTGGTTTAGGGCTTAGACAAACTGGTTTAGGTAAAGCAAATATAGTTTAGGGTGTAGGGGTTACAGTGGAGTGACAGGTTAACACTTGGACTCAATGATCATAAAGGTCTCTTCCAACCTTAATAATTCTATGAAACTAAAAACTGGCTTTTTTTCCCCTCCTTTATTCTGTAAAGATGATACAGAAGAGTATAACAATTGTGACACACTTCAACAAAAGTAGTATTTTGTCTTTAAGCAGAGTAACAGCAACAAAACAAGCCCTCCTCCTTTATATTCATGTCCTGAACATGCTTCCCCTGAAAGAATCTGGAGTTAGTTGCAGGCTTCCACTCTTAACAAAAAAAAATAAAAATCCAAGATCACAGGGTTCAAACCAAACTCAAGGCTGAGTTGATTATTAATATCTTAACTAAGAAGGTGACAAAAATAAGTTATGATAAAAGTAAGGAAAATAATTTTTTTTTGCCATTAGCTATACTTTTGCTATGTTATACAAAAGACACCTGAACAGAGAATTATTCAATACATTTTTATGGAATCTATAGAAACAGTTAAAACAACAACAAAAAATAGAAAGTAGTTCTTAAAATGTGAAATAGCTGTCAAGTGTCCCCTGAATACCAGCTTCAGAGGTGACTGCTGAGTAATTCCTGCAGCAGAGGAAGGTTACTTACTGTCTTGAAGACACACACTTGCACTGCCCTGTGACAGAGCTGTCAGTGCTCCCCTAGCTATCACAGGCTCTTCTCTTCCCCTTCTGCTCTGTCTTTTACAGAGTCAGCTAGTTGCTGCAGCAGCATGACCTCAAAATAGAGTTGTTCAATCAACACTTACTTGAATCTCTGTCCTTCAGAGGAAAACCTCCCTGTTAGCTCAGACCATGACAACAACCCTAATCAGAATAATTTTATGAGTCAATCAATTCTAATTCCCTCATGACATCTAAATCACAGGAGCAGGGCTGACTACTGAAAAACAAGGGATGTGGATCAAGAAATAATGGATAAACTCATAAGTACCTAGTTTCATGTACTCCAGTGTCTCCATGTGCACTCCCAGAGTGCACATACAGACAAGACTCCTACCTTAACCCCTAGCATGTTGTTACTCTCTGAAGCCCTTGCACAAGAAATTTTTGCATGTCATTATCTTTGAGAGCAGACTGCTCCAATGGATCACTTAGTGTCATCTAGCCAGAACAGCCAAGATCCATAGAAGTTCAGTGTCACTGGTACAATATTCTCAGTCACATATTTATTCAGTCAAATTATATACATAGAGAGCCGTTATTGAGCTGCCACAGGGAAATAGTAATTGCAAATATATTTCAAAGCTTTTCCTCATAAATCTCTAAAAATTACAGACTGGCTCATCGCTGAAAAGTATAGGATTTGATACCTAAGGTGACTAGGTGGGGGACTAGGAGACAAAGCAGCTGCAGAAAGTGAAGCTGGGACATGAAGCCTTTTTATATTGGGGAGATAAATGGAAATTAACTAAAAAACTAAAATACAAACTCCTGCTAGACCTGGACCATCTTCCAAGTTACCTCCAGGATCAAAGTTTTCCCTCAACAAAGTAACCTTCAGAAGGTAACACTGTGCTTTTAATCCCCTCAAAAAGCTAGTTTGCCATTATGATTTCTAATAACTAACCCGTAATTCAGAATTATTTGTCCAATGTTAGGAGCTATGGTAGGAAATAATGGAGAATGATTCCTTTGCATGATTAGCAGCCTTACTTAAAACTCATCTTGCCCAGACAGCCTGGCTTTTAGAAATAATCAACTGTCAGACGTTGCTACATAAAAAAATCAGCACAAGTCTGAAGAGTTGTTTTACCTTAGTGGCTAAAAATATACAACAAAAAGAATAAAGCACCAGTAAATAAAGTTAGGGAAAACACATACGATTCAGCTTATGGATGTATGCCACCAGCCAGCAGTTTTACAACAGAGCATTCATAAGAGCTTTTTTTATAGCAATCTTTTGGATTCAAAGGGAAATACAAGACATACTGCCCACTTCTGGCATTATTAATAGGTATGTCCTTAATTACTGTTTATGCAAGTAAAAAAACCCTAAGTATAGCATAATAGGAAGTATATAAATGCTCACCTTGGCCAAGAACCACCATGTCATTCTTCAATGTTTTCAAGACCACAAATAATGTTGGATACTCAATTATTACTTTGCCTTTCAAATTGTCTAGGAGGCTTCTACTGGCATCCAGTTCATTGTACCTTAAAAATAAAAGGGAAGTTTATTTTGGATTTTAATACTAGCAGAGATGTAACATACATTTTCTGGAAAAAGAAAAAGGTTTTCTGGCTTTTTGCATAATTTTCAGGTGATCCCATATCCAGAAGAACTAGATCATTCAAATTACATATCCAGTCTTACCCAACTGTGTATTTTTTTAAACCTCCTAACATCTAAGCACAAAAAGCAAGAGGAGAATCAAAGCCAAATTTGTCTAAGGGTTGAAATGTTTTATGAGGTCTTAATGAGTATCTTAAGCAAATCAGATATGGACACTGTTATCAAAATTGATATATTTACCAAAATCAGATTCTAAATGAAAAATAATGTTCTACTTATGGGCTGTAGTGCTACAGGTGTAAGTTACATGGTTAGTAGTGTACCTTATTTATCATGTTTGCTTATGAATTATCAGTGAAGCACTGGGAAGATGAAATAACAAGCATCTCTGAACAACTACTAAAGCACAGGTATAGTGGAAGCACTCAGACCTGTTTCTGTAGGAGAGATACCCATGTTCTGATACCAAGAACACTGCAGCAATAATTTCTAAGAGATGGTACAACACCTCTGTTATGCCAAAGCAAATCTCTGCTTACAATACCATCAGCAACAAGCTCCCTGCAGAAATCCCCACGTGTGTGCTACAAGAGATGCCTGACTTGGATGTGCAGTCCTTTCCCAGAAAAGGGCTCCTCTTCACCCCAGAGGGTGAAATCAGGTACATAACAAATGACAGCACAGGAACAAAAAGTAAACTGAACATCCTGCTCCACAGTTATTTTCTCAAACTGTACTATTCTATTCCAGCTCTCTAACTGGAAACCTGGATGTGGGATTTTGGGGAAGGGAAGGGGTGTTTTGAAGGCCTCTGAAAGAGATCCTCTGTTGCTTTCACCTGCTACAAATGTGGCATCCAAAGGATGCTCTGATATTATCACACTACAATCTGAGTTATGCAGTTCTTTCTGTAGTCAGCATTATTAAGTTACCACTGAGCCATTGTATCAGCTGAACACAAATGAAGTTCAAAACCAAAATATACTGTAGGCAGTATGTGGAATAATTCCCTTAACTCCTCTACCTCCTCTGATCATTAACATATTATGCAGTTGTGTTTTCTTTTGCCAAAACCAACACTGGATGGGTGAAGGAAATTATATACTTCATGATTTGCAGTAATGTGTGATTAAGAGCACTACACCAGGAGCTGGCAAACAAGAATACTACAGAAGGTAAAACTGGATTTGAGTTCTTGGGATTTAAGGGAAACCTAGTTTGAGCAAAAACTCTCTCATATTCAACTTCAAATCATCATGAAAATATTTGGTTTCATGTTTCTCTCAACCCAAAGTAATTACGACCTTTCTTACTGAAACCCTTTAAAAGAGTAACAGTATATTACATTTCTTATTGAATGAATGCATTCATAACTTGTGGATTAACACACATGAACAGAAACATATTTACTGCTTTATTTACAGTACTCTAAATGCGAAGTATGGCAATACCTTTCCTTTGGCAAGGACCTCACCACATTCTTTTCTGGTTAAGCAAATATTTACCACCAAGAGGCTAAAGTAATTCACATGCCACAATACACTTTCCATTATCTCATATTTTAGACAGAACATCTTTAGCGTCCAGCTTGGCATAAGATAAAAACATTTGTACTTAAAACTGTTTTATGATAGTAAATTACTGAAGTGTTAGATCACTGAGTCAGAGCTTTATCTTTTCTGGTTTTGAAGTAAATTTTATTGGCTGACAGTGACAGAGAAAACATCTAAACTTTTAGTGCATAATGTAGGCTGTAAACTTCAGGAAGAATATAACAAAGGAGCTTAATGCTTCTCTTATTTAAACTTGGCTGCTACTGCCTATGCTATCCAAAAGACCTCCACCTACCACATTCTCTACTTCATACAGAAGTGCAAGTTAAGGTTTTCTGCTAATCCACCTGCCAGCCTCTTCCTTGGCTGTGTATGCTTAAAAGATCTCAAATGAAGACTAGTATCTGTCACATGAATTCCGAACTGTAATAAAGAACAGTTCCTGAGCAGGACTGGTTTTTCATGTTCTCTCTGAAAGACTTTATCATAATAAAAATCTTCCCAATTTTATCCTAGAACTAGAACAAAGTCATACATCAGAGGGTGGACAACAGAGACCTGGGGGTGAAAGACGACGGCCCTGTGAGGTTTTTCCTGAGGCCTATATATATACACACAATTTCAACTTTTACTTACAAAGAGGCTAGACCTGTTTGGAGAAAAATGAAATGAAATGGCATTTTTTCAAGTCTTGTAACTGGTGATTAGTCACCAGCATGAGCTGAGAATGCAGGGTAACATAGGAACGACAGGTCCTTCTGTATGTGTGCAGGTGATGGAGCAGGGAGAATCTGACAATAAGATATTATCAGATATCCTTTTTTCACCACTTTTACCTACTTGTCCTCTATCATTGGGACTGCGCAGGCTGCTCAGTAAGAACCCATAATGTGCTGCAATCCTCTTCAGGCCCTTCCTTCACTGTGCAGTTCAAGTGACAACCCAGTAAAATGAACATCAAACAGCATGTCTACCCTTCTGCAGACTCTTCATGTTGCAGGAACCAACTTAACTGAGGCTGTCATCCTAAACCAGCTCCTTCAGCCCTTCGTGCCAGGATGCATTTGAGATTTGCCTGGCTCCAAACAAACTGACCATACCAACAGAACTGTTGCCTTAACACCCATCTTCATACCTTTCTTTTAAACCCTTCCCCTGCTTTTTCTTTTCTCCCACTGACCAGTTCATATAAACTGTCTGCACTATGGGTTCCTGATCCCTGTATTCACTGGGATGGATCTTTGCACCTTCTCTCTCAATATTCTTTCCTCCCTGGTATTTACTTTCCACATATTTTCTTTCTCCCTTCCATACATTCCCTCAGCCTCCTTGAACAACACCCACCATCTAATAATACACTTTCCTGATTATTTTCTTGCCCCAAGCAAGGCTTTATGCCCATGTCACAAAGCAATAAATAGGCCTGGATTTTTTCTTAATAAGAAACAACTCCATTTATAAGGAACACAAAGAGATGATCTTAGCAGACAACAGCTTTTGATTTTAGCTGGAATGAAACAACAATGACTGCTTTTTGAAGGACAAAAATTAAACAGAATTTGCCTGCCAGCAGGCAGTTTAAAAGCCTGCAAAACTTGTGACAATTGAGAAAATTTAGCAAGATTCAGCAATCCCACATCAGTTCCCATATAAACTGCTATATTTAATCTATGAACAGCTTTGTCACCTTTCACAAAACACTGAAATTAACGTGGCTCTGCACTTCTAACAGCATCTGAGTCTCTGCAAAGGCTCATTTCTCTATCTATAGTTATTCCACCACCTTCCAGGAATTCAACAATTCAGGAGAAAATTTAGCAAGATTCAGCAATCCCACATCAGTTCCCATATAAACTGCTATATTTAATCTATGAACAGCTTTGTCACCTTTCACAAAACACTGAAATTAACGTGGCTCTGCACTTCTAACAGCATCTGAGTCTCTGCAAAGGCTCATTTCTCTATCTATAGTTATTCCACCACCTTCCAGGAATTCAACAATTCAGTAAT
>NW_008678280.1:11143-23429 GCF_000695815.1 Acanthisitta chloris | reverse complement strand
AGGAATGCTGTATTAGGTCACTGCATCACAAGAAGTTCCCCTCAAAGGGAGCCTGTGGCTATCATTGCAGTGGCGTAACTTGTCTCCATGAATTCAGACAGCAGGAAATTCCCTGCTGATCAGGTTTTCCTGAATGTCATCTACAGGAACTTTGATTTTAATAATAATAAAGAAAAATCTGCAATCTGGAATTAAAGATAAATTGTAACCATATTCTTTCTTTAGTTTAGTCTTCTAGACACTGAAAAGAGAACAAACAAGTTTCAGTCATCTAAATAATTGTAAATATTACTAAAATGCATATTTGTATAGTGACGTTCATGATTTTCCTGTGAGATCAACTAAACCCCTTGCACATATTTTAAACAAAGATGATTTTTCTTCCTAGAACTGAGAGGAAACATTGAGATATTTACTTGGCATAATTCAGATATAATAAATCATGTTATCTATTTTGGGGCTAGTCCTATAAATCCACAACCAAACTTCTGCTAACTGTTGGGAACAATTAAGACTCTTCCCCAGACCAAAGAGGGTATCATTTCCTAGGTATTTGTGTTTGCCTAGAAGAGGGCAAAGACTGGGTACAGCATTTAGTCTCTTCCAAGCACTCATTCTGAAGTGCTGCAGCACAGCAAAGATAATAACTAACAGATGGACTTTCATTCCTAAGTGGTGAATAACCTCTTCGTGTGGTTATGATTTGGTGAACATGGAAATAGGGAAATGCACTCTTGAATTAGGTATGAAGGAAAGTTGTAGGGCAGAAAGCAAATTGTATTGAAGTAATGCACAATTTTTATGCTTTGTCACTGGAATTCTGACACTAAAAAATCTGAAACATTGAATTTTGTTCGTTCACATGCATGAAAAAAAATTACAAAAATCAATGAGCAAATGAGTAGAGATCTTATAAACAAAGAAAGAAAATGACTTGCCATAACACTTCCTTTATAACTAATTCTTATTGGCAGCAAAGCAGTATGAAGGAGTACTCTGCCTGATCACTCTTTTAAGGAAGGAGGATGGGAATCTAGTTCAGGTTAGCATTTTAATATGAAAAAATTATACTACAGTTTACTCAAATATTTAAAGCCTGTCAGCTCCTCCTTCCAATCTAGGTTATGTTTTTTCCTCCTGGTCTAGGACCTCCATAATTTGCCTCAACAAATGTTCACTAACCTCTCCTCCATACTACTGACACATACATAGCTCAACCTATACCACTGCACACCAGATGACTGGTCAATTCCTTTTCAAGTAAGATCCTCATCCATTAAAACTAATGCATTCATTAAAAAGTGCTTTTTCTGGAAAAAAAAAAAAAAAAAAAAAAGAACAAGAAACCTTCTCTTATCAACCATTTGGACCACAAGTCATGCTAGGAACCAAGCAGAAAAAGTACAGGAAGAAAAATTGCCAGCATACCAGGAAAGCACCATTATCACCATCTCCTAACTACACCTACATACATAGAATACATTAAGGCACTTCCAAATAGTGAGAAAACCACGAAGCTGTTCCTTTTCTTTGACGTATTTCAGCCACAGGTCATCCTCAAAGACCATATAAAGACAAAGTGCAACAATCCATGGTCCCCTCTCTGTTATGGGCTGTCTGAGGCTCTGCCACTAGGGAAATCTAAGAACTGGTGAAAACTGAAGTGTAAGATGAGGAAAAGAAAAACCAAACTCACACAACCCTTCTTATTACAAACGTATTTCTGGGAGTTGAAACATCCTGTAAAAAACCAAACAACTAATACCCAGGTGAAGACAGCAGGAACACCAATTGTGACCTAAGTTATCTGATAAAATAGTAGAAGTCCAGAAAGATTTAATGGTTTGTTCACTTTTACCCTAAAATAAATAAAACCCAGTTAATGAAAAGAGATAAGCAAAATAAGACTATAAGTATGCCACCATATAAACATAAAGGCTGTCCTTGTTTAAACCTCTTGAGAATGAGGCAAATGCAGAAAGAAAAAAACCATAGTACAAGCTGTTTAATTACAAAAATGGAAAAATGTATCAATTGATGGCAACCTATAAAGCAAATAAGGCATCTGCTGCAACCATTTAGTGGACTGAACTTTTAAGAGTGATGTGGTAAAAGGATTCAGGATGCACAATAATGATCTGCATCTTTTAGTTACAAGACAAAGTACAACAAAACAAAAGGAAAATGTGAAACCAGAAAATGTCAGTTTCTTGCATTTGGCACAATTTGGTTCAAAGAGTACAGAAGAAAAGTGATACAGAATTTCAAGAAAGCAAATACTTTCCCCATCTCATAAGACATAATGAAAAGTAGGAACAAAAATCCATCAGCAAGTGAAGATGCTGTAATTCAAGTGCATCACAGCAATAGTTCTTTACACACATGGGAATTTACTTACTTTGCGAAGCCAGGCAGCTTTACAAACTGCTCAAAAGCTCAAGGTTTACAACTCTTTAAATGTTATGGAGCTGACATACTGGAAAAGGGTACACCACAATCATGTAAGGCTACTACTATAGGACTGAAATAAAGAAACAAAACAGCCCAATGAGTTAATGACAGCCAGAAGGCCTGAAGCAAATATGAAATTTCTCAAGGGAAAAGTTCTCATTAATAAAAAAGTGAGTTGACTAACCCAGATGAACATCTGAGGTTTCAAAAACTGACAAGGTACCAGCGTCATATTTAGTACAAGTAAAATCTGTAGTGGTTCCCAAAAATGCAAGGAAGTCAAAATAAGAAACCTGTACCATTAATAAAACACTGGCAATGTTGCAAGTCTGCTTTAATTACAGCACTCTATTACACAGCCTCATGAAATGCAACTGTAAATAACTTTAGAAGTACAGGGTGTACCAAGGAATATCAAAGGATGCAATGAAAAACTCTTAAGACATCAAGTTTGGAAAACTAATAGGTCAAATCTCACATGACGTAAGCAAGCAGTGCACTGCAAAAATAAACAGACATATAAAACTTCTGAGAAATCAGTCATTATAAATTGGCAATACTTTTGCTATTATGCCTGGGTTAATCTAATGAACTACCACTTCAGGGAGTATTGGTACTTTTCAAATTTTGAACCCCTAGATAGCAAATATTAACTTCTAAATTTGGCTCATATGGAAAGTGTCTGAATATCTCTAACAGTCTGTACTGAATGGTGGAAACATTCACAAATTTATACTTTATTTATACATGGGAATCACAGTGCCATAAACCTTCCATTAAGGTAAGGGTCACTAATGCTCTGCCGTGAAAAGGAAAAGCTATGAACTAAAGCAAATTATTCTCTTGGCAAACAAGCAGGAAGGTCAATTTCCTCCACAGCAAGGTTGAAACAATCAGTCCTTGCTCATTTCCATCAAGAAAGAGAAAAAACAGGGGGACTCTCCTTTGGCAGCATCAGGAGGAAATAACAGGTTTTCTCCTTCCTGACAGGAACACAAAGAAGTTCCCCTCTACTCTGCCTCTGTGAAAACACTGACGGCTTTGCTGCCATGTTTCACAGTGCTGCAGATTCTAAGTTCAGTCCATCACTTCAACTGTCCAGGCAGAAGTTTGTATCTTTGCTTCTAGAAGCCTCCCCATGCTCCTGGTCCTCAAAATTGAGAAACTCTGCTAACTTTAAGTCAGCATTTCACTGTGTCTTTTTCTTCCAAGAAACCAGCAGCAAATCCACTTTTTCCTTCAGAAAAATATTTTAGCAGCCACTCAGCTGAATTAAACCTCCTGATACCTCTCACAACACTTAAGCTAGACTGGAATAGAGCAAACAGTTTGAATCTTACTTCTGCTCTACAGGTCATTTTTACCAGCTCCTTCCTTCACCCAAGGGAAAACAGATATTCAACAAGGATTTTCCAACAGCAATATTTTCTTGAACTTCATGGCCTGTCTTCTTGCCTTCAAGTCTGCTTTATAGGTGCATGTTACACAGTACATGAACTTCCATCAAGGCTTTTCCCATACTATGCATACATTACATAGGACATAGGTACAGGCAAGCTCCCCTCTGCTCCCCAGCAGAAATGCCAGGCTGGAGCAAACTGCAAGATTTGTTCCTGAAACAGCCTTTCCTGATGCACATTTCCTAAGAGAGAGGACAGAAAATCTGCCTGTGCATGTGCTGGGTAGGCTGCTCCCATGCTTTAAGGCCAGTTATGATGCAGAAGAGCATAATGTGTACAGACTTCTTGATGTTTTAAAATCTGGAGTCAGCCTACCTGTTTTGCAAGTATGAAGAGTCTCAAGGTCTTCCAGTCTGCCTGTGTGCCTTCAGAACACCACAACATGACTGGATAGGTCAAACCACTGGCTGAAGCCAACTGTAACACTTTTACTGCTATCTCATCCTTCACCTCTTTGCTTATATATTCTCCTCTGCAAGTTGTCTGGATTTAACTTGCTGCAATACAGACAGCAGAATTTTGGAGTGGAGGCTATGACTTCAAATAAATCTTTGTGCAATAAATGTCTCAGTCAGCGACTCTCTAGCTGGGACACTCTAGAAACCCTAATGCAATACCATTAATTATAAAACAGTTCATCCAAAAGAATTCAGCATGGGTTACAAAACACTGGATTGTTACTTTTAAAAAAACAGGCGTCTACTGGTTCATCAAGGAATCCCTTTCAAGAAAAAAATGAATGATTGCTCAAGATAGCAAGATGGACAAATTCTGGGTTTTTTGGAATCATCCCAAAAATCTTCTGAAAGGTCAAGTAATTGTAGTCAGACATCACAAACATTTAGCTATGAATGCTACAGATTCAGACCATACACTCTTACTACACTCAGCAATGACTAGTTTTCTGTTTTCCATCTGTTGTGTAATACAGGATTTCAATGAAAAACGTACGTAGGTAGGAAGGAAAAGTGACTGTTTTTTTACAGTAAAAGCTGTGTAACCTGGCATCTGTTGCCCTACATCATTTTTATCAGCAGAGAGACTGATATTCAGATAAAGAAGGAGCATGTGAAAAATGACACTGAAATGGCTGCAGGACGAAAACTAGAAAGCCTGAAATGACATACAGGAACACATAACAAAGTATTCAGTAAGAAAAGCTGAAGTTTTAATAAACCCTCCCCCAAACCAAAATCCAACACTCTGGGAAAAAACTGCAGCAAGTATTAATACACAGGAGTGCTGTGTTTAAGAAGCAGACTACAGACCAAATTCTATTTCCCCTTGAACAGCACAAAGTCGCCAGTGCCTGACTAGAGTTGTGCAGTGAAGAATGACTATTGTAAGCTAGCTCCCTGCTTTTGTAAAGCTGGCAGACTTGCTTTTGTGCCAGCTGCTGCAAGCTAGAGAGCAGTAATGAATTCTACTGTCAATCTTCTGGCATAGGTTAAAGCCAGCTTGGGGTCTGTTCCAACTCATGCCAAGGCCAGCAGTTCAGCCACGGATTTGTATCCTTAATTCCTGTCTCATGTATACCACGTACTACACAAATGCGAAAAGAAATTGCTTCCTAAGTAAGACTAGAGAATCTTAAATAAACCACCCCACACTTTTAAACATTGACAGAAAATGAAAAGGAGGAAATAATGCTTGAAACAAGCCAATTCTAGCATGTTTTGCTAGATGAAGCAGTACTTTTGAAAGAAGTCCTAACATGATAAGAAGAACTGATCCATGCACCACACTAATAGCAGTGACTTTTTAAAGCAACTGAATCATGTATGAAAAACAGAAAGCAAAGACTAAGATCTCTTAGTCTTACATGAAGTTATTCATAAATGATAATGCAAAAGGAAGTGCCCTAGGAAGATGGTATGAAAACTTCAGGAAAACACTAACATACCAATATTTGAGGATACCTCCAACGTATTTCAATACAACAGATTTTTTTATATTCTTAAAATCACTGACAAAACAAGTATCTAAGCAACATTTTTTTAAGACCGGGAAATAAATAATCTAAATACTACATTTCAAAAGATTTGGTTCCATTACATTTCTATTACTTTTTGAATTCCAAGATGATCTTCTGAAAGTCTGCTGGCATATTTGCACATACTAAAGAAAAAAACTTAATCTTCCTAAATCTATTACTGTGACTACTGTGACCTACTGATGTGATCTAACCCCAAGTTATTTAAAAACAATAGACTACAAAAGAAAATTCTCTTTGAGTACAGAACTCAGTCATCCAAGGAAATAACTCTCATTTCTGCCAGCTGATCTTGAGACAGGGAAGTGGTCCAAAATTACTAACATCATCCAGCCTTCTGGGAAGCAACTGCATTGAATCAGTTAAAGCAAAGGAAGTGTTCACCACCATAAAGCAAAGGCATTTAGTAGAGAAGGACCTCTGATACTTGTTTAGCAGATTTTCTTCCCTATGGTCCACAAGAATTAAGTGGCAAACATGCCAGTATTCTCACGTGCACCAGCCAATGTCACCATGGAGAGGAAGAAGCTCCTTGATGTTAGAACTGGACCAAAAATACTTTTGATATTTTTTTGCTTTCTGAGTAACTGAACATTGAGCTGCACCAGCATTGCTGGTACAGAAAACAATTCTATTCTACAGCTTATTCTATATACATCCCTGTATGCAGGTTTCAGGCAGTTTTACAACAGGAAAGCGACAGGATACAGTCTGGTAATGCTCTGTACTCCAGCTCCTTCTAGGACATGGTCCACTGGAAGCAGGGGGCTTTGCAAAGCTCTCAAGGCAAAACAGACTGTATTTTCTGGGCACCTAAATATTCTGTCACTGCCTACTGCTATCTCTGAATCCCAAAAGGTCTTCTCCAACAACACTATTCACCTGCCATTCTGAATATAACGGGCAAATAAAGAACATTACTAGACAAAAGACCTAACACTGATATTTAAGAAAGAATTATTTTTAAATTCTATTAAACTGAATGCATGTGATTTAAGAGTCAGCTATCTAAACTAGATTCATGCCAGATGTTACCAAACCCAGTAAAAGAGATTTTTAATTTCTGTGTTTAACCTCATTAAGGTTTATTTAATTAACTGTCTCTTAAAGTACCTACTGTAAATTAAGTTTGCAGCAGCTATTTCTCTTCTAGAAACAGGATCATCTTATATGATAAGGATGAGTAAATAACCTTTTTCATTAAGTATCTGTAGTGACAAAAAAACCCAACTCTGACCAATAACTTACTTATAACAAATACCAAAGGTCTCTTTGACATAGGAATTCTTTTTGGGAGGGGCAAGTTTCTGGTTTAGGGTGCGTCTGTTTGTTGTTTGTGTTTTTTATTACACAAAGCCTGATAAGGCAATTCCCAGGAAAATTAGGTATATTTCCCAAACCAGACTGTATAATTTGGCCATTGCATTTTTCCTTTTCTTAGTGGAAAAAGCAATACTCTTACCATATGAAGTCACTTTGAAGGCATCTCAAGTAAAGGTCTGAAGATAGTCAGGACACTAATTTATCCTGAAGAAAGAAAATACTTCTTTATGAAAGAATGTAGACTGTAAAAATCATCCAAGAGGCAGCAGTTAAACCTTTCTTGGAATAGTTACAGCTGAGGAGAGAATGGACACCAACCACGAACTAAATATTGCATAACAGGTGATAGAAGCAAATGCTACCAAATGGAAAACTATTCTGACCCATTCAAATGCAGATTTTTTCCAAACCAAGGTTTTAAAGGAAGAAGAGAGTTGTGTAACACTTGTTTTTTCAAGCTCTTCTTCACAAAATTCCTCATAAAGTGTAGTTAATGAGAAGACTATCAAGTGTCACTGACAGTTACTGAGCATTAAATGACAGGTGAGGAGGACAGGACACAAGGAGAGATTATGCTTTAGGTTACCCCAAGCAATTGTAGAGTGCTACCAATTCATGCTGAAAGCAGTTCTTACAAGGTGGTTTTAGACAAGGCAGAAGTAAGAGCTTATCACAAAGTTCTCTAACAACTGTCACCACTGATGATAAAAGACATGTAGCAAGCACCGTGTCCACGATATCTGCACACCAGTGGATTTATCCAGTTGCTTACTGAAGTTCTGCAGAACTCCTGAGAGAAAGCAGAAATCTGTAATACGTGGAGAAAGAAAAAAAGAAACCCTCCAAAATTTAAAGCATTCTACAAAGGACCTTCAAACTAAAAGGGTGATTTGCTGTGAAACACACAAACCAGCCAAAACTAAACCACAAACTCCTGTTTCATAAACAATTGCAGGAAATACTAAAATCCTTCTGTAACATACTTATCTTAAAAGTAGAAGGCTAACATTTTATAACCCATAATAATCCCACTTACATGCTTTCTGAAACACCACTGCACTTCCTCAATAATATGCAATTGCAACTATGAAAAGTATTTTTTCCAAAAAGGTTCTACTAAGCCTAAAAACAACATCTGATTTAACAGCTATGTTTACAGTCTGTATTATCCAGTGCTTGTGGAGAATAAATTCTTCTGGTGGGCACAGAAGTTGTGGATAACACAACGTTCATGTAGACTCACATGTATTACCAGCCTACACCAATCCTACTCTTTCAATCTGCCCACAGAGTGACAGTAGAGCATTTTGCTATACAGGAACATAACAGTCTAAAATCATGCAGAATAAGGAGGCACAGGATGAGAAATTACTCTGAAATGATAGTGGCACTCAAGGCTACACGAACCAGCAGTTCACAGCTCCCCACTGTTAAAGAAAGGTGGATAAAGAAATGTGAGAGAGCTCTGTCTCCACTCAGCTTTTGCTCCATACTGAAGACCACTACGCAGCAAGCTGCTCCTGCTTCAATCACTGCAATTGATTTCACTGCAATTCCAGGTATTGATTTAGAGCCATTACCCCCCAATTAATTTAACTATGGTGAGGGAACCAAAAGGAGAAGAAATCAAAACAAATTTTCTCTTACTTAACTGCAATGCAACTACAGTCAAAATTTGAATTCCCTCTTAGAGCCTTTGTCACAACTCTGCTGGCACAACGGCGCGGAGAGCGCCTGCTGGCACAGACACAGCTTATGTCGACAGAAGATGATTTTCTGCTGACATAGCAGTCCCATCTTTTCAAACAAACTTTGTTCTTTCCTTTCAGAGGAGGAATTTTCTTTTAATATGCTGTTTCCTTGACCTGTCTGCACTGCCCCAGCTGGGTCTGTTCCACCAACTTATATGGACAGAGTCACATAATTTCCAAGTGAGGAACTGCACTTCTTGAGTCAAAACATTTTTCTATTTTAGCTTTCTACAGTTCTTTTTATACTTCAAACTTTACATTCACTAACTGGGATAAATGCAGATTACTCTGACTTTGTTAACATAGCTGATTCTGAGAATACAGGTGTATCTCAAACTTAAGAATATTTAACATAATGAAAAAGAATTCTCTCCCAAATCTGTGAAATA
Organism: Acanthisitta chloris; assembly: GCF_000695815.1. Taxonomy (NCBI): domain Eukaryota; kingdom Metazoa; phylum Chordata; class Aves; order Passeriformes; family Acanthisittidae; genus Acanthisitta; species Acanthisitta chloris. The sequence continues at coordinate 14,062 of NW_008678280.1, read as the reverse complement.
AGCGAGTGTTACACAGATTTCAGAAGAGGAATATGGTTAAGTAACAAGAAAACTGATGAGCACAAGAGACAGTCCTCTTTGCTGTTAAACTGGTTGTATCCCCAAGCCTTCTACACAACTCACATATTCCACTTCAAAAGATTAAAAGGTGGACTTTACCTGCTATAACAAAATCAACTTTTACCTTCTTTCCTAGAAAAGCAAATGTGAAAGACCAGTGCTTATACTGTCTACATTTCTAGCTGGCAACTCTGATGGCAAATGTTACAACCTTATTTCAAATAGTGGTTGCAAAGAGAAGAAAATCAAAATCATGAAGAGGCTGGGCTTGAATTTTGAAGTACATTATACATTTTTTTAATATTACTGTGAAAAAATACAGTGCAAACAGGAAGCTCAGTTACAACTAAAATTCTTTTAACATACCTTTGTTCCCTCCTTAGAAATAACATATCATGTTTTAGGGATAGCGTATTATTTACATTTGTTACATTTGAAGAAAAGAATGTACTTTAAGATGCCCAACTAGGAATCACTGGTCAACCACAAGAAGCTATGATACTAAGCCGATACATACTCTTCTCAGTAACAATGACAACAGGGTGGAGTTTTCAAAATGGTATTTATACCAGCAGAAACTATTTCTTTAAAGTTTAATTTTGAAGTTCAAGATTATTGTCTGGTCTGGAAACAAAGAAAGCAATTCTGCACAAGTTTGAATTCTGGAGACTTAGAAGTCCACACCCAGAAATATGCTAACATGAAGAATGATGAACTAGCAACTTTGAGAAAAATGTGTTATTTCAAATGCAGTCACTGGATGCTGATAAACACAATATTTGCTGCAGTGATTTAGAAAGACAGTTTTCCTCAGCTATCACTTCAACTCCCTTGGGGAGGTTAACATACCCACAGAGGAACTTGCAAAGGAATGGATGTCTACATTTCTCTGGGTCAATACAGTTATTTAGCATTTTAACTCAAACCCATCTTCTGTTCCATTTGCAGGGGATGCTGCTGAAGCAGCTCAGGTACAGGCACACTCAGTCAATAATTGCACCGAAATTTCAGTATTGATGTATTAAAAGACAAAGAAATACCATTTTTGCAGAATAATTTTCAAGACAGCTGGTAATTATCCACTGAAGTTCAATCCACGAGGTTATGTAATCTTCAACTCTAGTATTAAAGACTAAGAAATGTGTTATTTCTTTTTAGCTGTTTTTAATTAGCAATCACACAAACTGAAGACCACCTTACCTGACAGAGTTTCGGCTCCTGTTTTCTATTTTCATTAAAATCCGTACATCTGACTGAGGAGATGCTGTATAGATTTTTAACCTGGAACACAAAGTGCAACAAAGATGAAGAAACAGATGTCTTTTCTTCCCATCAGTTCATAAGAGATGGATATCTTTTGCATGTCAACAGCCAAAAGAATATATTTTTTCATAATGACAGTAATTTGCCAAGTACTAAGTGTTTCCTATAAATGAAGGCTGTAATTACTAGTATGTTTTTCTAATTACTCTAAAGAAAAGGTTCTCTCTCACCCCCACTGAGGTTAATTATGGTTACATTTTTTAGAATTACAGTTGCTTTATTTGATCTTTATGCCACGAGTCAATTTCTTAATGCTTTCCTGGTTTAAATTTGGTGGCTATACCCCAGGGTTAGTTGGTTGGTGAACATCAAGATGGTTTTCATCACAGGAATTAAAGACGTCCTGCTGACTGGGAACTCAGCTCTGCAACCTGAAAGTGCAGCTAATTTAAGCCATTTATTCAGAACTGTTCTTTTCTTTTATTAGTGCACAAGATGAACTAGGCAGAAAAGTTATTCAAAACACACCTTTGACAAACTACAGGATCGGACTCCACTGGATCAATGTATGGCTTAAGGATATCAGTGAGCGTTTTATCATCAGGCACCCTTTCAGCAAAGATAAAAATCAAGATAAAAAAGTACATAAGGCATGGTTCATCATGTACACAAAAATCTATTCTGAGTCACCTGGAGGAAGCTGTACATTTGCACGCTATAGTGGCACAACCGAGAGGTTTATGGGAGGCTTGTAAGTGTGTATCAATATTGCATAGATAATTGACAGCTTTATCTCAATTTCAGCACTGGGATTTCACAGGCATATACAAGGAGTAAACAGATGCATATCTCTGGTTTCTAACCCTGCAACAGAAACATGCTGTTCCTACAGCCCTAGAAGCAGTCATGGGCATACCTCTCACCCTCCTTCAGGCTAGGAAAAAAAGCAGAGAGATTTGTCAACAAAAGCTTTTTTTCTTCCCTTTACAAAACGTGCTTGTGTGCATACGAAGGTCAGCACCAGCATGCAGGCAAGGAGGGATGGCAAATCTTGCAGAACATCAGCTCCATAAGAACAGGTTAGGTGTATGGGATATTGCTATTATGAATACAGAAGAAGCTCTGTTTACATAGAGAAAACAAATAACAACCATTTTGCCTGATTTGGAAAGCCTGCAAGCTTTCAATGAAGAAAGGACTATACAACTTTCAATATTTTTTTAAAATTTAAATGCCCTTTTAGTTCAGACTAAAATTAATATCCAGGTTTACCTTGTATAATAGAAATAAATAAGAACTGATCAGAATATTCTGCAGTTCCATATCAGCTGATTAATTTAAACTTTATAAAAATTTCAAGCTCTGTACCCTTTTAAAGTGTATTCAGCATTAGAGTGAGGAAATACGAGCTTCAAGTGCCAGTAGAACTTGTTCTCCCTGAAAATAAAAAGAAATGCATATTTTTAGTGTTAGTGGGTAACTACTACTTGGTTTTTTTATGATAAAGCTCAGGAGACTACAGCATAGGTGCAGAAGAAAATACATTGAAAATGCCATTGAAAATATTACTAAAACAGGCAGAGAAGCTACAATGTA